>NC_056726.1:706888321-707143321 GCF_019279795.1 Protopterus annectens
AATGCCTGCAACATATGTAGTGCCATCAAATGTGATCCACAGTGGCCATACAATGCCTTACATATGTGCCCTGAATGGACTGATGCCACTGACACCAGGGAATACCTATATCATGCTATCAATGCAGGTGCAGGGTCAACCTACTGTCTATAAGCAGGTCTTGCCACACCAGGCCAGTATTGGCATATCTGATGATAACAGGCTGTGTACACGTGCCAGCCAAACCAAATACACTTGTACATGTCACTGTACATTATTGTGGGACATACACATCCCAGGCAATGTCCATGTCAAGGACTATCAAACACAGACATGGCATGCATTGCAAAGCAATTGCCATACACAATGGTAACCAGGATGACAGGACAGTTCATAAAATACCCATCTTTGTGGGACATTGCAGACACTACACCCCTGAACCATACTGCACACCATTGTCGGGTGGTGTGATGCCAAGGATTACCCATCACCCAGCCTTGTACAGCCATCTTGCACAGCCAACCATTACACACCCATGAAGCAATGCACACATGAATGTCAGTACTGGCACCTTGTGTCTGCATGTGGCGTATGATGCTCCCAACCACAGTCACACCCAGTATAACTCCCATTGGCATACCGACTGAGGTCAGACACGTTCACATGCCCTAGCCGATAGAACCTCCAGATATCCCCTGTGGTGCATGTAGAACCTGTGCATTACTGCAGTGTGGCAAACTAAGTAGTTAGGAAGTGTATTTGTGGGCCTGGAAAAGTGTGGCAATGTGAGTCCATTAGAGAGTGTGGTTGTGTTGACAATGACATCCGTTCATGTGGACAGCCATGTGTGCTACACCTAATGTATGTCTACTATATCTCTGTTGCAGATGTCGCTCACCAGCACACATATATGTTCTTACAGCACACCAACATGTCAGCTTTGTGGCACATGGAATAACTGCATGCACTTGTAATAGTAATGACTAGTCAGTCAGGGGTTTGTATCCCTGTACTGGTAGGTGTGTGACAGATGATGCATAGGATTTAGTCTCCAAGCCCTTCTCTGATGTACTTTGCCTCTGTCTGTCCCTCACACACACTGTCTGGTGGATGTGGAGGTGTACACCTGCTCAGCAGCAACTTGTGCTTTGTAAGTGGTGGTTATGATCAGGTGATGGCCTCTGCACCTATTGCAGTCCTCCTCTACCTGATTGCATGTGGAACAGCTGTGGTGATGTTCCCATAGCCAATCACATGGAAACACAGTACAATATCTAGGAATATCCTGTTGGTTTTTGCCCATGACAGTTGCTGTGAGTGGACCCTGGATCTGGTGTTTGGTAAACGACATCACAGATGATATATGGATGTTCCTTAAACAACATACATAGTGGAAAAAGCCTAAAGACAGGAGGCTGATGTGTCAGACATGACTACAGTATATAAGTGTAGCTATGCTTCATTGATACTCCTGCCAGTTTAAAAAGTTGTGTGTGGTAATGGCTATTCTGCATGTTTTAAAACTGACAAGACAGTGCTCTGTTTGTGAGGGAACCCCCTATCTGTAGGGACATCTGTGAACTGACTGGTCAGTGTGTGGAACCATTTTTTTCATGTGTTACTCACTGAACTCACATCTGTGAACTGCAGAAGCATAGTGTGAGGATTGCGGTCAGTACATTGTGATAGTGATGAGAATTACAGCCATCACATCCCTGATTGGACATATATCACATGAAACAGTGGTATGACAGTCACTGTCTGGGGTTCTCAGTGACATGCCAATAATTGGCCACTGTTCATAGCTGCATTCACAAGTCTTCCACACTTTGTGCAGATGTCATGCAGCATATATGCATGTGTTGTGCTCCCTCTGCAAATGTATACCATCTGTTGTGTTGGGTTGATGGTCATATCTATGCATGCTGTTATAAGTAATCCTGAATGCTGTTGACTGTTACTAAGCTATATCTGTGTTAAAACTGCAACATCATAGGCTGTATGGGTTTGGAGGTCCTGACAGAACCTCCTGTCCCACTTCAGCTAGCCATGGCACCGGGCACCAGCATATCTGGGGCCCAGCCTTGGACCTCCACCTCTGTTGGCTCTGCACCACCTTCTGGTGGAACTGCAACTGAGGATGGGGCTTGTCCCCCGTGGGAGCAGGTCCAGACAGGGACTTGTCCGCTGTCATACAGTCCTGAACGTGGCATGTAGGGGGCTCAATAAGGGGTTTTGAGGCCAGATACTCCAGCTCTAAGGCAGAGTGTCACATTTACAGGGTGAGCCTACCTCTCCTAGACAGCCCCCAGCACTGCCACCTTTGCGGCTGTTTTGATGCAGTGGTGGCTGCCCATGGCTGAGGACCTCCATCCCACTGTTTCCATCTGGAGGCTCATGGGCTTGTGACTGCCGAACACCCCTCCCCGTCCAAGGTGTATCCCCCCACATGTGTAATATACCAACCCTGTATGCTGTCTTGTCTGTCATCCTACTCAACCTATCCTCCATGAGCATACCTACTCTCCTTTCCCCACATCCCACTCTCACCCTACGGAAACTAAAGGCCAATCAGTTCCTAGAACAACATTTGCCCCATATATAGCTGTCCATTTCACACGTGTCCACTGGACACATGTAACCCTTTTAATATGCATCACAACATACTCCAGTTGTCCTCACCCCTGTCTCCCAGGCACACGATCCTGGTATGCACATGACTCTTAAAGGTTCCAGGTACACGTGATGCAGACGACCCCATTGTACACACAACACTACCGGTCCCTCTATGGTTACCTTATTTACCTTTTTCATGATGATGATGTCGCACACAGCACCTTGCAAGGGTACTGTTCTCACATAATGATTGGACAGGAACTGTTGTGTTAATGTAAATAAAATGCACAGAGTGATGTATCTGACCAATGTACAAATGTTTTCGTGTATTAATGACACATGACACGTCTGTCTGAGGGAGACTTGATATTACATAGGACAACACCACTACATAATACAGGTGTTGCTAGTGTTTCCCTTTTCATTCCTTTGTAATGCTTTGTTGTCACATGGGAATGTTCTTGATATATCTATATCTATGTATATATATATATATATATATATATATATATATATATATATATATATATATATATATATATGTATGCATCTATATCTGGACATAAACACACACACATACATCTACATGATGGAATACATTTCCTATACTGTTGAATGACTGTGCTGGACGATATGTTTGTGATAACATCTGATGTCTGTATATCTGCCATGGCTTAGTGGTAAATCACATTAGCTGTGTGTGCAGGGTCCTGGTTTCGAGCCTTGCAGAGGCTGTTTATTTTGTTGCTGGGCAGAACAAGGACATTGGATATGGAGTGATTAAGGCACATTAAAGCAGTTGTGAGCGGGTGTGTGTGGGTTTGCTTGGAGCTAAGCAATGCTAACCTCCGGTTACAGTTTCTTACACTCAGTTAGCCTCTACATTGCTTCACCAGTGTAATACTCACATACTGGCGGCAAAACAGGCTTACATCCGCTTGCTCCTGCACTTGCAAATGCACTGCATTTGTTGTTTGCATCTGACACTCACATCCCTGGGTGGGAGTGAGGACTACAGTATTACCTTGTGATGCCTATTACATCGGATTACATGTCTACAGTATCGGGAATGGCTGCCCATTAGTGGAAAGCATGCCGTTCGACTGAACGGAATACACGACCTGTCCAGAGTTTTATTCATATTATTGGTGTGTTCCTCTTACAATCTGCACCTGTCTGGCTAATACATGGGAAATGACACTCTTCAATACAAACAAATAATTGGGTTTTGGAACCCACATCCTTCAGCCAAGTCATGCTACTGCATACCTAATATTCTATCATCTTTCTAAGGTTGTAAGTGGAATATGTGCTTTCTGTCCCTATCAGACCTCTCAAACGATTGGGGACAAACTGAATCAGGGATACGTCATAACAACATCAGGAACACATTTAAATTATTAGTGCTATTAACCTGACACATTGACAGACTCAAAGCATATGAATTCATACACATTTTCTGAGGTAAATGATGTTTATAACTCTTAATTGTTGTCATTATTCATTACGTGTAATTCACCACCTTTCCTCCAAAAGTCACTAGTTTTTTGAGGGATTAAGTGGGACAGAGTTAGAATTTGAGTCAAAATCAGGGACGTCCCTGGAAATCGGGGACACTTCAGAAGTATGGTCCCTATTTGTTCCCCCAGTGGTTTATGTCCTGTCCAGTGGATTTGCTCTTAGGGGTTGAGAGGTATGGGCATCAGCTATGCCCATTTCGGAATATCACTTACATCCCTGGGGCAGTCTTAATATGACTGCAACAGCCAACACCTGCACACCTAGGCCCATAATTGCATACCCATAGTTCCCCCACCTGCCCCTCCTCTCCAGCACTCATCCTTACTGTGGGTGCAGGTGGGGTATAAACACACCACTACACACTGTCCACTCTCCGCATGTTGGGTCACATGTCGTATGTTGTGTTGACCCATGGGTTATCAGGCTTGCACAACCTACTGGTCCGTGTATGTCTACAGCCTGGTTTGATGAGTCATTACTGGGACTAACTCCGATGATCATTAATTTTTGGGTGTCCCACAAGGGACATTGATGTCTATGTTTCAAGATTAGACCTGGCAGGTCTCTCCCACTGGTAGTATCCTGCCGGTGGTTTGGGACGCAGTGGTGTGCTTACTTTTATTGTGTCTATATGTCGCACCGGCCTAGCTGGGGGGTGGGGGGGGTTTGAAGCTACTTGTTACACTTTTGTTTATTGAACCCCTCACCCCCATATGCATGACCTGTGAACATATGTAATCCGTAACTGCTGTATCATATCCTAGCTATATACATGTGTATATTTACAGTCACACACACACACGTATATATATATATATATATATATATATATATATATATACATACATACATATATATATATATATATATATATATATATATATATATATATATATATATATATATACATATATATATATATATATATATATATATATACATTACTATATACAGATATATCTGTATATTTATGTATACATGTATATATTTATATATTGCTCTCTCTCTCTCTATATGTATATACATATATATATATATATATATATATATATATATATATATATATATATATATATATCTAACAGCATATGGGTCTATGTGTGCCTGCATATGTATATATCTGTATGTGGGTATGTATATGTATCCTGTCTCTGTATGTATACATTTGTACTATGGAGAGGGAGAGGTTTATCTCTATGTCGCTATGGGTAGATATACACACATACCTCTACATATATACATCTACATCTGGTTATTCCGTTCCTTTCCATATAGATTACACTTTGCTGCAGTGGGTCTCGTACTGGGTGTGGCTGCTCATTGGGCGATACCTCTGCCCAATGAACACATTTGCTTACATCCCTGGGGCTGTCCATATAGGCCCACATCAGCCAACACCTGCACACCTAGACCCATAAGTAGCTACCCATAGGTCCCCCACCCGCACTTCCTCTACAGCACCCATCCTTATTCTGGGTCCTGGTCGGTTCAGAACACACCACTACACACTGTCCACTCTACACTTTACGGGACCCATGTCATACAACTGTCTCGACCCATGGATCATCAGGCTTTCCCACCCTTGCATTCCAGGTATGTATACACCCCAGCCAAAATGGTCGGTGTATCACCTTCTTTTGGTCTTGTCAATTTTTGGGGTGTCCTGCAAGGGACGCTGCCGTCTGTGTTCCAAGATTAAATTTCACTGGTGCACTGTGTACCCCCCGGTTGTATCCTGTCTGTGGTCTGTGGAGTAGTGGACTATTTGCCTTGTTTGCGGGTTTGTGTGTATGTTTCCCGTGTCTGGCGAGGGGGTGTGTGGAAGGTCATGCTACGTGTTTCATGTTTCTTGCTTGGGCCCCTCACTTCCATTGGCATAGCCTGTGAACATATGTCATTCTTGTGTGCTGTTTCCTATCATAGCTGTATATCTGTGTATATCTACGCGCAGACACACACACACACACACACACACACACACACACACAGATATATATATATATATATATATATATATATATATATATATATATATATATATATATATATAATGTGTGTGCGTGTGTCTGTAAAATAATGCATACCCCGTGCAAATGCACTTACACACACTTATTGGTGTTTATATATGCCTAAACCTGCTTACTAGTGCCTTATTCATTATGACACTGACACTTCAGTCCAGTTCACTTTTAATTGTTATTTTGCAGGTTATACAGCAGACAGATGTCACAATATGTTCATGTACAGATTTCCGATGGTAAATGGTATGTGATGCAGTGGGATTCGGAACGGGAATGTCTGTTCATTAGGGGGTTGCTCTAACCAGTACACTATTGCTGTGCTGCTTCATTAGCATATATACCCATATACCCATATCTCCTGGTGTCCCAAACACCCACTCCAATGCCTCCCTAACACTGCAGTTATCCATTCTCCAGTTGGATTTGCGGTGGATCCACACCAGTACACATTGGCCAATCTCTACTCAGGTAGACCCATCCCATCGGTTGACTCATTCCACGTATTCTCAGAACTCCCAAACATTTAGTCCACAAACATTGGTGACATGACCCATAAGTAGCTACCCATAGTTCTCCCACCCATACCTCCTCTACAGCACCCATCCTTACTCTAAGGACACTATTCATAATTTTTGGGTTGTCCCACATAAGACACGCATGTCTTTATGTCAAAATTAGACTCTATTCTTCATTACATCCTTACACCCGTTAACATGACACTACAATAAATTAATAAGTATGATTATGTGGTAATGCACACGCTACACATGAGAGACTAATTATGTATGTGCTTGGCGTATTTCTTTTACAAATAGACCAGTTTAGTAATTGACGTTGCCATAGCAGGCAGATCAAAGTACAGACTCCATGTGTAAGAAAGTCCTCACATTTGATTCTTTTCAGCACAGCACTGACTTTGGACATTGTACACATTTCTGCATTTTAGCAGTTTCGTCCTTTCCTCTTATGCACAACCTATTCTTCTATCTACGGTTAAAGTTTGTAAGGGCACATTCATGTTATTTATGTCTGCAAATGGAATGAATGTGTTTCAGAGAATGTACTTCTACATATAGATGTCTGCATGTGTGCATGCATATATACTTATAACAAACTCGCTGACCACCACTGGGCGGTCCAGTTAGAACCAGTCCATCCAACCCTGGCACGCCTGGATCCATAACTTCATACCCATAGTTCCTCCACACCACTCGAGTTCAAAATACATGCATACCATCCATTGTCCAGTTGCTATCGCAGCCATGACACACCTCCATACATTGCCCTCTCCCAAGCGTTAGGGGCCCTACATGTATGTTGTCCCAACCCATGTATTCTCAGGCACTCCCACCATTTAGTCCTTGAACATACCTGCCCGTACTTGTGTAATGGTCGGATGGCCAAATAGCCTATCAATTTTTGGGTAGTCCCACCACGGACTACCCTCTGTGTGTAAAGTAGACTTAGCAAATCAACAATGTTACTCCAACTGGTAATATCCTGTCTGTGGTGTGAGTAACAGTGCTTTGCTTACTCCTGCCCAGCTTGATATGACATACGCTGACAGCGCTATATAATACTGGGGTTGCTGTTGATTCCCTTCTCATTCCTTTTGTATGCTTTATTGTTACATCATTCTTTCTTCACATATATATATATATATATATATATATATATATATATATATATATATATATATATGTATATATATATATATATATATATATATATATATATATATATATATATATATATAATATGGTTCCACTTCATATCATCGAATTATCATTTAATCGAATTTCAAATCATCGAGACCAAATCGTCAAAAACTCATTTCGTCGAAAACACATAACATCGAATCTCATATCATTGAAAACAATAAAGCAGCTACAAATAATATCCCACAGAGTTTTTCTACGTTTATGCAGGGGGGCAAGCCCCCCTGCACCCCCACACCCCCCGTAAATTAAATATACCAACTCCAAGGTTGCACTACAGTGGCGAGAAAAAAGGTAATTTCCTACCCCACTGTAGTGTGACCTTGGAGTTGGTATATTTAATTTATGGGGGGTGTGGGGGGCACACATATATAGTTAGGGTGTGTGTGGGGGGCACAGCCCCCCCACAACAGGCGGTGTGGGGTGCGAAGCCCCCCACTTACTTTTCTGTTACTAAGCAATATTACATCAAAAGTTAACAATATCATATGAAATGAAGTGGGGGCCTTCGCCCACCACACCCCCCGTTGTGGGGGGCTGTGCCCCACACACCCCCCTAACTATATTTTCTAACTCCAGGGTCGCACTGCAGTGGGGAAGGGGGCATATTCCATTTTCTTGCTAATAATACTTGTCAGTCAAATGAAGTCTCAGGCAAATGAAGTGTCAGGCAAATTAAATTTCAGTCAAATGGGGTCAGGAAAATGAGTGTCAGGCAAATGAAAGTTAGGTCAAAAGAAGTAGACCCATATATATATATATATATATATATATATATATATATATCTATATATATCTATATTACATATCTGTACATACGTATATACATTTCCTATGCTGGGCACTGCTTAGACCCGTGTAAGCGCACTCAGACTTGCTTACTTGTACTTATATATGTTTACTGCTGCTTATTTGTGCTTACACCTGCTTACTAGTGCCTTATTCATTATGACAGTGCCACTTTGATTGAATGACATTTAATTAGATATCTCATGCGATACTCTTATGTCGGTTTTACAGCAAAACAACATTCATTCCACATAGAAAATGATATGTGCTATTGTTGGACTCAAACCGTGAATGCCTGTTCATTAGGCGGATGCTCTAAACACTACACTATTGACATTTACATTGATGCTGCATATTTTTCTCTATTTGAATGAATTTGATGTGTAAGCTACGCTCGGCGGAGGGCATCAACTCACAAACACGCTGTGCTTTGCTTACACCTTCAATATTGCAGCAATTTAAATGTATAATAGAGACATGGGGAATCTAATTGTGAAAGTTCTAGGGACAGGGATCAACATTCCACTATGTGCTTGTATGTTTACTACTTCGATTTTTTTTCACTCTTCGTGGATACTCTTGTATGCTTAGCATACATTTCGGTATCCACGGTCACTGAATTACTGACTTACTATTAGAGCCGGGCTCTACTAGTAGGCATAGTAGGTTGCGCAACTGTCGGGACATGTTTATGCCTCCCTAGAGCACTTATACATGCCCCCTTGCACTCGCACACGTTTCCTGTGCACGTCGAGGGTTCGGCAGAGCGCCCTAATACATATTCATATGGCGCTGCTGCACAATCTGCAGTGAGGATGTTTGGCGCAAGGCTAAAACCGTCCTTGTTCCGAGCTTCTTGAATCCCAGGGAATGTGTTAGTTTAAAAATTATACCACAAGGGTTAAGACTGTATAAATTCCCCTTTGCTATAACGTACAATGAAGAAATTGTTGATGATTTTGTGCAGTTTTTTGATGAAATAGGGTTGAATTTGCTTAGAAAAACAGTGTTCTTTATGAAAAGCAAAAGGATGTGATAGCTAAAGAGGCAGATGTTTTGGATAACAAAATTAAAACAGATTTGTTGTTTTAACAGATTTGTTGTTTTTTCAGTACAATTCGATGTATTTCAAAGTGCTTGACAAAGTGGAAAGGAGATGTTATAATATTTTTCAAAAGAAAAAACGCAAGTTGGATAGGGACCAGAAAAATTATTTGAACAAACAGGTCTATCTTATTAAACAATTAATTAACAACAAACTTTATGTTCCTTATTGGGAAAAAGTTAAGAATTCTAACAGCTATTGTGAAGTGGTTAGAATAGGCGAGACTTGGAACATGGATGGAGAAATGGGGGAGGGGGAACAACATTTTCCAGTAGTCAGATGCTCGGAGAGACTAGCACAGCATTACACAGTGGAGGGGGAATACAGCAAGAGTTATTACCCACCGAGGAGGAATGCATACCCCAATGGGAACAGATACAGGACTTAGCATAAACAAGTCAGGACATTGTGAAAACAAAGGATGGGTTCACTATATATAATGTCACAGATTGAAATATTACTGATGATTATTTCAACTTATTTTCCAAGGGAATTAATTTCATTCCCTCTTCTAAGGGTGAATTAGTGGAAAATATTCTTGCATTGAAAATGTATACTAGGAAATTCAATTTTGAAATCATGCTTGGCAATAAGGAAAATGAAAATATAGTGAGTTCTAATAAACCTATTTCTTTACCTAAAAAAGAAGTACCTACAATCTACCCCTACACCCCTTAGTAGAAACATATGAAAAGCTTGTCTTGGAAGATATTTATGGCATGCATCAGGATTACAAC
This sequence comes from Protopterus annectens, assembly GCF_019279795.1. Taxonomy (NCBI): domain Eukaryota; kingdom Metazoa; phylum Chordata; order Ceratodontiformes; family Protopteridae; genus Protopterus; species Protopterus annectens. The sequence goes on from NC_056726.1 coordinate 706,898,808, forward strand.
AGGAGACAGGGCAACTTAACAGAGGGAAAATGTAACCTTTTGTTGGATTTAAGGAAAGACAAACAGACTTGTATCATGGTTCAAGACAAAGGGGGAGGGGTAGTGCTGTACAAAAGTTTAGATTATTTGAATGAGATGCAGAATTTACTTTTTGATGAGACTACCTATTTGGGTGTTTCTAGAAATCAAATTAATCTTTCCTATTCTAGGATTGATTAATATTTTGAAGAATATCTGCTGGATGGAAGAACTGATGTTGAGTTATATGACTTTTTGTATAGAAGGGACCCTGTGATACTGTTTTTTTTTCGGTATACCCAAGATTCATAAAAATATTTTAAAACCACCATTTAGACCCAATGTGGCAACCAGGGGCTCCAAAATTAATCCTTTGGCTGTGTTAATAGATTCCTATGTACAACATGTGGTTGACAAGATCCCCCACTTAGAAAAGGATTCTTGGGAATTTTTGGGTTTAATAAAAAAAGAGTTATGGACAGAGAATATTATTTTTTTAACAATAGATGTAAGGGATTTTTTCACCAGTATTCCAAAGGGTGAGGCTCTCATGTTGTTTGAACAGGTGTTATGTCAGGAATAGAAATCAATGAACCAACTGTAGTAAACCACCGGGAACAGTATTGCAATGTCTAATAGAAAAAAAGCTCACAGAAGTCGAAACGCTTAGTTTATTGAACAAGATAAAAGCTTTCAGGATGTACCCTTCCTCAGTTATCAAAAAATATGCTTTACAAAAAGTTCATCTCATTTTATATTCTCAAAGGCAAAACAGCACATGACACAGCCAACCAATGAAAGAACATATAATATTAGCAAATAATTAATCTAAAAACACATATTTCCAAAAAAATAAAAAGAGAATGTGAACATGTGAACATATAAAATAAACTCACATGCATAGGAGACATATAGTTATAGATTTTCACATTACTTATATTTCACTTGTTTTTCAACTAAAAGTATGGCTTTATAGCAACCATATTATTTAATCCAGGGAACTTGTCAGCTTCTAATCTAGTTATCCACCCATACTCAGCTATATCCAGTCGATTATTCATATCACCCCCTCTTATATTCCTATAGACAACTTCCAACACTTTGACTTTAAAAGTGTGTGCACTACCATACTCAGTAACATGTTTAGCTAAAGTATTTGTCATTACATTTCTTATATCTGACTTATGTTATATGATTCGGCCTTTTAACCACCTTGAGCATTTACCCACATAAAAACATGTGCATCATGTGCATGTACTTAGGTAGACCACAAATGTTGTGTTACAAGTTGCCTGACATTTTATATTGAATTTGTTTTTAGTTACTGGGTGCTCAAAATCAAGAAGATGACAAATATTGTTACAACAACTACAATTATAGCAAGGGAGTATCCCTTTCTTAGCATTGCAATATTTCCTAGTTGTTTGTCTTTTCGGCTTTTCCTGGTTAGGGGTTGCCACAGCAGAACTCTGGTCTGCTAATGATTGGCAGTAGATTTTTATGGTGCCAAGTTGCCAGCCCGATGCCCAACCTTCAACAAAGGCACGCCCATTCACACATGTCTTTCGGAGGCCACTCGACCGTGGGGAGGACATGCAGACTCCACACAGAAGGCACTCCAGCTGAGAATCGAACAGGAGAACCTCTTGCTGTGAGGCAACAATACTACCACTGTACCATATGTCCTAGTCTTGGTCTTAAAATCTTTATAACAAAGCTGTCTCCTTAAATTTATACTATTCCTATATGTGAAACAGGGCCTTTTCCCCAATAAATGTTCAAGTTCTGGCATAGAGGTTAATATTTGCCAGTTTCTCTTAATAACAGTTTCTGTATTTGTAATCATTCTATTTTATGCAGTTATGTACCTCACATTAGCTGCTATACACTTATCATTTACCCTGGATGAATTATCTAACACTCTATCACTAAACAAAGGGGGGGGGGGCAACTATTGTCCTATCATCAAATATTTCTTTCATTATTTCAAGAACATTTTTGTTGTATCCTCTATTAATAAAGTTGCGCATTAATTTTCCATCTGCTCCTTACATTTCACATTTTCTGTGTCCAACCTGCTTATTCATATGAATTGTGCTGTCACAATGCCAACGAAAACATACTTGGCATGCATGCTATGAATGTGGGCGTATCTATTCACCTGAACATCCTTATTATAAACACAAGTATTAATCACACCAGATACATTAGTAAGCTGTACATCCAAATATGATATCACATTCTTAGAATAATGCATAGTAAATTTTAAGAAAGAAGTAGTATTATTTAGATATTCAACAAACTTTTCCTAAAGCTCCCCACTTCCCTTCCAAATCAAAAAACAATTATCTACGAAACGTTGATAGAACAATACTTTATTTCTATATTGATTCTTATTACCATATATAAATTCATATTCCCATTCATTCAATGTTATATTGGCATAAGTGTTTGCCATGGGGATACTCATGGCTACTCCAGAAGTTTGCAAGTATGGTTGCCCAACAAATAAAATACATTCTTAGTTAATAGTACTTTTATCATACTACACAAATTTTCTATTTTTCTACCATCCATTTCTGAGTTCTTACATAGAAATTCACGTATTGAATTAATACCATGCATGTTTGGAATCACAGTGAATAGAGAACTTATGTCAAGCGTGACCATTAGAAAATCATCATTTTTACCATTATTTTTATACCACTGACACAGCTTACTCAAAAAGTCTCCTGTGTCTTTAATATAACTTTTACAAAGTGGTAGATATTTACTTAAAATGCCTTGTACATATACTGACAATGGTTCTGTAACCCAGCCCCTTCCTGAAACAATTGGTCTCATTGGGGGCCGGGACATAGACTTATGCAGCTTTGGAATGCCATATATAATAAGCGTTTGTGGGCATGGCACTGTTAAGAAATTAAATAATTCATGTGTGATATCACCCTGAAGTTGTACATCATACACAAATATATTAACTTCAGCTATTAACTTTTTGATATCTTCAAAGCTTATTTTCTTAAAAATACTAGTATCTGACAAAAATTCAGTCATTAATTCTATGTAGAATTGCCTACTAAACACAACGGTTGCACCCTCCTTATCAGCCTGCTTGAGAACAATTTGGTTATTACTATTTAGTTCATTTAATGCTTGATATTCCTCATATGTTATATTATAGGAACTCTTCTTTATTTTAACTTTACTATCATAAAGCTGCCGTATCGCATGTTCACAAACATTTTAGAAAGCATTCACAACCGGACAGATGATTGGAATAAAAGCACTTGACTTTTTAAAACTACATACATTTTCAGTTATAGAATCTTTAAAAATCAATTTTAAATTAACGTTCCTACAAAATATTCTAAGGTCAGTTAACGCCTCTACAACACTATTACATGACATAGGTACAAACTGCAGGCCCTTTTTCAATAAAGTAATACATGATGGTGACAAAATGAAGTCAGAAAAATTGACAATAGTCCATTATCTTACTTCTGGATATCAGCATCGCCCCTGCTTGCTCAATGGTGGTGGATTAGTGTTCTTCCTTTTTTTTTCTGTTGTAGCTGGAATCTTTCCTCTGTTGTGACTGCCCTCTCAATTGTGGACGTCCCGATGCTTCCACCTTCTCTGGTAACCAAGCCGATATGATACTTGTGGAGTTGAGAAAAACCTCAGCACACTGGGCTTTATTTGAAGCTTCGCTCATTACTGCCGATGATGCTGATGATGATGATGCCTGCATCAAATTGACCTGACGTTGATTGGTGGAATAATTTTCAATCACATCCTGCTCCAGCCTATGTGTAGCAAGGGGGGGGGGGGTTAATGTTGTTGACACCCCCGGGTCATCTTAGCCAATCCATTTGTGAATGCTTTCTTAAATGTTGGTGAACATGAGATACGGCAGCTTTATGATAGTAAAGTTAAAATATAGAAGAGTTCCTATAACATATGAGGAATATCAAGCATTAAATGAACTAATTAGTAATAACCAAATTGTTCTCAAGCAGGCTGATAAGGGGGGGTGCAACCATTGTGTTTAGTAGGCAATTCAGAATTAATGACTGAATTTTTGCCAGATACTAGATTTTTAAGAAAATAAGCTTTGAAAATATCAAAACGTTAGTAGCTGAAGTTAACATTTTCGTGTATTATGCACAACTTTAGGGTGATATCACACCTGAATTATTTAGTTTCTTAACAGTGCCATGCCCACAAACACCTATTATATATGGCATTCCAAAGCTGCATAAGTCTATGTCCCGGCCCCCAATGAGACCAACTGTTTCAGGAAGGGACTGGGTTACAGAACCATTGTCAGTATATGTACAAGGCATTTTAAGTAAATATCTACCACTTTGTAAAAGTTATATTAAAGACACAGGAGACTTTTTGAGTAAGCTGTGTCAGTGGTATAAAAATAATGGTAAAAATTATGATTTTCTAATAGTCACGCTTGACATAAGTTCTCTATTCACTGTGATTCCAAACATGCATGGTATTAATTCAATACGTGAATTTCTATGTAAGAACTCAGAAATGAATGGTAGAAAATTTGAAAATTTGTGTAGTATGATAGAAGTACTATTAACTAAGAATGCATTTTATTTGATGGGCAACCATACTTGCAAACTTCTGGAGTAGCCATGGGTATGCCCATGGCAAACACTTATGCCTTGATAACAAAGACAACTTTATCTTCTAGAACATGTTACTGTTTGTACTGACATCTTCTGTAGATACTTACTTTAATACATATGTGATAATTTGTTAGTTATATAATGAGCTGACATCATTGTTAAATTCTGTATTGTAACTACATTGTCTTATGAAATTTGTGTTCTCAGAGCTTATCTCCCCAGGCCTCTAATGAAAATGGACATATATCCAGTTAGACTAGCCCAGTCAACAAATGTAAAAAAAATAAATAAATAAATAAAATAAATACAAATAAGCAGGTTGAACACAGAAAATGTGAAATGTAAGGAGTGGATGGAAAAATGAATGCACAAATTTATTAATAGAGGATACAACAAAAATCGAATTCTCTAAGTAATGAAAGAAATATTTGATGATAGGACAATAGTTGCCCCCTTTGTTCAGTGATAGAGTGTTAGATAATTCATCCAAGGTAAATGACAAGTGTATAGCAGATAATGTGAGGTACATAACTGCATATAATAAAATGACTACAAATATAGAAACTATTATTAAGAGAAACCAATGAATATTAACCTCTATGCCAGAACTTCAAAGTTTATTGGGGAAAAGGCCTTGTTTCATGCATAGGAATAGTATAAATTTAAGGAGACAGCTTTGTTATAAACATTTTTAAGACAACTACTAGGACATATTGTAATGCTAAGAAAGGGACACTCCCTTGTTATAATTCTAGCTGTTGTAACAATATTTGTCATCTACTTGATTTTGCGCACCCAATAACTAAAAATAAATTCAATATAAAATGTCAGGCAACTTGTAACACAACATTTGTGGTCTACCTAAGTGCATGCACATGATGCACATGTTTTTATGTGGGTAAATGCTCGAGGCGGTTAAAAGACCGAATCATAGAAGATAAGTCAGATATAACAAATGTAATGACAAATGCTTTAGCTAAACATGTTACTGAGTATGGTAGTGCACACACTTTTAAAGTCAACGTGTTGGAAGTTGTCTATAGGAACATAAGAGGGGGTGATATGTATAATAGACTGGATATAGCTTAGTATGGGTGGATAACTAGACTAGAAGCTGGCAAGTTCCCTGGATTAAATAAGATGGTTACTTTAAAGCCCCATTTAGTTGAAACACAAATGAAATATAAGTAATGTGAAAATGTATAAATATATGTCTCCTATGCATGTGTTTATTTTATATGTAAACATGTTCACATTCTCTTTTTATTTTTTGGAAATATGTGTTTTTAGATTAATTGTTTGCTGATATGATATGTTCTTTCATTGGTTGGCTGTGTCATGTGCTATTTTGCTTTTGAGAATATAAAATGAGATTAACTTTTTGTAAAGCATATTTTTTGATAACCGAGGAATGGTACATCCTGAAAGCTTTTATCTTGTTCAATAAACTATACATTTCGACTTCTGTGAGCTTTTTTTCTATTGGTTATTTCAGGAATCCAAACTGGAACATGACATGGCTACACTGGTCTGTGAGATGATGAGCATTGTCTTAGACAACAATTTACTATGGTTTGAGGGAGAGTACTATCAACAGATCAGGGGTGTGTGTTCACCTGTGTATGTTAATTTGGTCCTTCTGGATTGGGAGAATCAGTATGTATTAAATCATCCTTTTTGGGGTAGTGTCAAGATGTATGTATGTTATTTGGATGACATTTGTATCCCCTGGGAGGGTAGTGAGTCTTGACATTCCCAGGTTCATTCAGTACTTGAACTCTAGTATGGATTTTTTGGATTTTACATATCAGTATGATACCAAAGGTATAAACTACTTGGATACTTATATTTCAAAAGGAATTGATGCTTTTAGGTCAACAATATATAGAAAAGGCACTTTTCGCAATGCATATTTGCATTTTCAAAGTAACCACCCCATGGGACAAAAGAGAAGTATTGTTAATGGTCAGGTCATCACAGTGGCCCATATGACTTCACATTTGGAGGATTTGGGTCCTGAGCTAGAGAAGGTTTCCAGCATGTTCCAAGATAGGGGATACCCCAAATATTTAGTAGAAGAAATTTTGAATGAAGTATATGTGAAATGTTTTTTTTTTTTATAAACTACTCCAGGGGGTGGGTTTCACTACAAGTGTGAACCATTCCAGGGATGATCTTCAGATGAAAAAGTTTGTAAAAACGTGTGTATTGCAGTATAATTGGAATGCCAATAGTATAAAGAAAGTGATAGAATCCAACTGGAATATTTTTAGAACTAACAGGGAATTTTCAGTAAAGTGGGAGAGAAATCAATGTTCATTAATAGGATGGGTCTAAACCTGAAAAAACTTTTTGAAATGAAAATAGAATTGATGTGGTGGGTTTAGACACTAGACCATGTGGGATGTGTGCACAATGCCCATACATTAACATGCAGAGTAGTATGGTTTTGAACAATAACTTGAAAAGTAAAATTATATTTAAGAAGGGAAATTGTAATACCACTGGATTAGTTTACTTGGCAGTATGTGTGTCATGTGCTCACTTTTATGTGGGAGAAACAGAAGATATGTTAAAAACAGAGTGTATGAGCATAAATTATCTAGTGCTCTGTATAAGCAATCCCTCACTTGTACAGGTTTTGTGAAATTTGTGTTTGGATTATTGGACATTTTCAAAATGAACCCTACGGGTGGGGATTGGAAGAATTTATTAAAGAAAAGAGAAACTCAATGGCAGTTTAAGTTAGCTGTAATGTTTCCATTCGGTCTGAATGAGACTGTTTCCATTGCTCCCATGTTGCTGGAAAGAGCTAATAGATTTCATTTATATATATATATATATATATATATATATATATATATATATATATATATATATATATATATATAATTTTAAACATGACATATTTATTTATGTATGTGAATTTATATTATATTACTTTTAGTAGATAGAATTTATGTCTAATGTGTGAATTTTAGTGGGGTTTTTGAATGTATTCAAAATTTTATGACATGGTTTCTTTAATGTTATGTATAAAACTTTTTTGTAATTAATAAGGTTCAATTATGATGTCATTAATTGAAAGTATTTAAATGGTTCTTTTTTAGTAGGAAGTTGTATTCTGATGAAGTCTCTTACAGGAGATGAAAGCACTTAATACTAATAAATTACTGGATTTTTATTCTTTTTTCCTCAGTGCATTTTTCTGCAAGGATGGTATTTCAGTTATTTTAGTGACATTTGTGTGGTTTTTACTTGGTGTGGTGTTCATTGGTGGTTGTATACGTTTTACTTACCTGAATTCCATTTCGCCAAGATGACTTCAATGAAACCTTAAAAAGCAAAACCACAAAGCACCAAAATTATTTTACAGGGAAACAAACCATTTGGCCACCAGGTTGAAGTTTGCCCTTTTCCCCAGTGTAGTACAATCATGGAGTTGGTGTATTTAGTTAGGGGGGGTGTGAGGGGTACACCCTTCCACATGGTGGTGTGGGACTAAAGCCCCCCAATTGGATGGGTTTAATTTGTGTCCATTTTATTATTTTACCTTGGTGGCCAAGTGGTTCATTTCCCAGTGAAAGAACCTCAGTGCTTCGTGGTTTAATTTTTTCAATGTTTTGTTGAAGTTGTCTCGGTGAAAATGGGTTCGGGTAAGTGGTATTTCAATAAATCAACATAGACCCTATAAACTTACCATTTCCTTCATAATTCCCTTAACTCTCCTTAAACTCTAATATATCAACATAAAAAAACCTCACTTCTGTGCTTCATTCTTCATTGAAAACACTGTATCATAACCTCCATCTGTTTCTAATATATACTTAACCAAACTTTATCTAGCATAGTCTTATGGTTTTAATGCATTCAGTGTAACTCTCTTTTCTCAGTACTTGGGCATCATGTCCATTTTCACTAGTATATCTGAAAGTAATCATCCCCATAACAATCTTAGACTCTCATGTCAACACCTACAATGTTGCCTCTTAATTATGTAAATATTTGACTCTCTGTACCCAGTTTATCTGTACTTTTGTAAATATCTGACTCAATGTATTAGTGTTTCAAATGTAATTTTGTATTTACTGTTACAAATGTAAATTCTCTGTGTATTGCAATGTGAAGTTTTATCTATAACTAGAGCTTTTCTCCCCGGGCTTCTGCTGAAAATGGGTACATACCAAGACAGACTATCCCAGTAAATAAATGTCAGATAAATAGATAAATATTAAACAGGTAGAAAACATAGTATGCAATTACTCAGAAGTCCCAGCAATTATCAAATTTCAAAGTAACTGAGATGTCTCAGAGTCACAAAATGAAAGACATAGGACCGAATTGGAAAATATTTTGGCATGGGATAAAACTCTGTGCTGAGTAGTTATTTCATTCCTGATTCTAAAGCATATGGTTTTGGTATTCACCATTCAGTGTAAGCTCGTGGGGACTATCACAGCCCAATGCCTGATTCCAAAAGAGGTATTGAGCTGTAAGCCAACCAAAGTCAAAGCCGTTGTGTTCACTAATGTCTGAGGCTGACTAAATGGTACATGCAGTTAACATTAAAGGGACATAGGAGCAGCAGCTCAGTGATTTGGCACCGTTAGCCACCAGTTCAGCACACTACTGTGTGATGCTTTTGAGGTTTCTGACATAGCAGAATAAGGCTTTATGGTTGTGTTTTGCATGGGATGCTATCTTGATCTCAGAATTGGATATACTGGACTTAATTAGCCCTCTTAGCTTCCTGCTTAATTTGATGAGAGAGTTATTATCTTTGTGGGAGACACACTTCTTAATTTTAGCCACAATTGTTTCCTTTTTGTCATATAACCTATTTAATCTGAGATGCCACTTGGGTGGTTTGTTTTTGAAGTTAATTTGGCCATACTTCTGGTAGGTACAGCAGCCACTATGCAGCCATTGACATGGTTGTACAGCATTTCTGTAAACAATTCTGCATAGAATGCTGTGTTTTCTGGATCTAGAGGGGCACTGAATTTTTACAAACTGTCACATAATAAAAGGTAGTTTGCCTTGGAATAATTCCTAACTGCTACCTTGTTTACTAGGATTATCATGATGATTTTGATTTTGAAAACTACATCTTTGTGGTCAGATCTTACCAGGGAAGACATGGCATTGGAGTGGTGCAGCATTCTTCCATATTTGTGAGTATGAGGTCCAGTATGTTGGAACCTGTAGTAGGTGTATGCAGTAACTGGTTAAGGGTGTTTGTATTTATAAAGTTCAGGAATCTCTGTGTCTGCAGATTTGGGGCTATGTAGAATTCCCAGTCTATAGAAGGGTAATAAAAGTTCCCCATATGTAAGGTGTTAGTTTGCATGGTAAGGTTCTCCAATAGGTTTAAGTATGCACAGTGAGCTTCACTGGACATAGAGGGTGACCTATAACTTGCTAGGATATGTTATGGGACTTTATCTATGGTGACCTGCACATGGAGAAACTCCAGCTCATCATCCTGTTTAACCAGTATAGAGGTGTGCTTGTTACTGATGCATATTGAGACACCTCCACCTTCAGTCCCTTTCTGAACAGCTACTGGTCTAAAAGTGTGCATTGCTGGAATGTTCTCTGCTGCTTTAAACCATGGCTCTGTAACTTCACAGATATCTATGTTTTTTTTTTTTTTTAGGCTACTGGCATTATGCAGTAACACCCTGAAGTTCTGTTGAGTTGATTTTGCTATGTCAGTAGGCTTGTTAATTTAGCATTGCCTAAAAAAAGCTCTGTAAGGAAGGATAAAGTTTTAGCCAGTATTCAAAAGCCTGCAGGGGGCAGGTACAGACCATCCCTAGCAAAGCACTATGTTTTTTTAATCATGTCTTCCCATACTGACAAATATTTTATCCTCTTAGAATGACACAGAAACTCAGCCAATTGTTAAAATCAATCATCTTTTGTGGGTGTGTGGAATTACTCTTGGTGAAGGTAATGTGCAGCTCAATGCCAGGCTCATACCAGCCTGAGACACATGGTCAGAGAGAACTGTAATGTCTATCTTCATATAGTCTAGGGAGGTATGTCTCAGATCACTTACACCTACATGGTCTATGATAGAATCATACTGGTACCTGTGGTGCAGTGACTTTAGTGCGTGCATAATTTGGCAGATCCTACCTACAGATAGGCAACTAACTGTTACCTTCTCCTTGCTCAGCCTGGTTAGAGGGACATCAGTTTGTCTTAGAATTAATTCCTAGATGATTAGAGTTCTGGGAAGTGTGTTTGCTTGCCCTATGGGCTTTGTATTTGGGACTGCACTGATTGAGGCTGTATGTATGATTTTATGCATAGCTTTTGTTAAGTGATATTTGGTTTACTGAGAGTATTCTTTGCTGTTGGATGTTCTAGGAAGTATTTTTTTGTTTAGGAAGATTGCATTTAAGTGCTCAGCATATGTTGGTCTATGTGTGCGTGTTGTGTGCTGTGTGGGGAGTGCTATGTGCATGATTTTGGCAACTTGATGTGTTCTTTTATCTGAGAGTTTAGCCTCCAGTGACATTGTGTATGTACTTATACTTTATCAATTACTTTAAAGATTAAGTGGTTGTTAGTAAACATGACACAATTGCTACATTGTCTCAAGCTACCTATGTCCACCAGACTGGCTGCATAGAAATTAGGAAATTGCATATTCATGTTGTCCAGTCTTCTAATTGGTGAGCTACAGGGGTATGCATATGGGAGTTAACAGAAGGCTATTAAGTGTGCTTTTCTGTGATGGAGTTAGAGGCAGACTAGGCTATAAAATATTACATTTAACAGTATTGCCACTCAGTGTGCAACTGCACTAAGGTTGTCACTGTGCATGGTATTTGCTCTATATTTATTGCTTTGTAGTGTACCACTTTATGGACAGTTCTAAAGGGAAAATGTGCTTCTAGACGTTTGCATCTATAGAGGGAATTGGCATGGTGAGCAATTCCATGCAAATGTGCCAGATTTATACCAGCATTGGAAATACAGAAAACTGACTGCTGAGCCCTCTGACCAATAAAAGGACTACATGTGGAATCCTTCTATGTGCTTTCCAACTCAGATAGACCAGAAAACACCTACTGCCACTAGATGAATGAAGTCCTCATAATGCAAAAGCACACTAAAGGAGTTTCTGGAGCGAAATGCTAAAACAACCAAACTTAAACTTAAGGAAAGGCAATATGTAATCCAAGATGACTTATTTTATTTATTTATTTATTTATTTATTTATTTATTTATTTGTTTATTTATTTATTTATTTATTTATTTATTTTACATTTGTTGACCGGGCTAGTCCAACTGGATATATGTCCATTTTCAGTGGAGGCCTGGGGAGAAAAGCTCCATAGACAGAGCAAATTTACAAAAAAAAAAAAAAAAAAAAACACAGGTACAATACACAGGTTTTTCAATCATTACATATTATTGCATATATCTTAAGCAGGAAAAAGAAAATAAAAAATAAAATAAGAATCATAGTAAATACCAGCTATGGATATGCATACAAAGTATATTCAATTACACTATTAAGCTCTAAATTCAGACACATAAATATTGTTAGTAGTTAAGTAAGCAGGCTAAACAGGTAGGAAGATTAGAGCCCATGGGGAAGGTAGGAAGTTAGTCTGGATTAGCACAGGGGCATAATGTGATTTAAGGTAAGGTTTCAGTTTGCTTTTAAAAAGGGTAGCTGAGGATAGGGACGTTAGGTGATCAGGGAGGGTGTTCCAGGTTCTACCCACTGTATTGGAAAACAATGATTCACCAACTGCATTATTAGTCTTAGCTATTTGTACTAATAGTTTGCTTGATGAGCATAGGGTCTTGAGATTGTTATAGGGAGTGATAAGGTTAATGAGTATAGGTGTATTTGCTGGTTGATACAGGATCTTATGGACAACTATTAGTTGGTTCAAAAGTATTAGATTTGAAAACTCTAACCAGTCTAGTTGCTTAAGATTGTTGCAGTGATTGGTTCTATAGGTTGACCCAGTTGCAAATCTGGCAATATTGTTGTAGGAAGTAACCAATTTGTTCAGATTGCTTTTACCTAATTTAGTGCAGATAGGAGAAGCATATAGACGGGTTGAGATTAAATGGGTATGGGCGATAGTGGTCCTGACTAGTGGAGTCAGAAAGGGTTTGATCCTGTAGAGTGAGCCTAATTTTTTGTTTACTGTTTTTATAGTGTTGTTGATGTGAGGCTCAAAGGTGAGGTTATTATCAATTAGCACCCCAAATCGTTTTGTGGTAGGATCAGGAGATATTATAGTTCCATTGCTAGATGTAACAGTAAAGTTTAGTGGGGTGGCCCTACATGTGTGAGAGTGAATAGTAGCATTTTTGTTTTTTTAGGGTTCAGGATGAGGCAACGGTGTAGAAGACAATTTTCTACTGTGCTAAAGATTTTTTGGGTTAGGGAATGAAGTTCAGGTGGAGAAGTGGCTGAGCATATTACTGTAGAGTTGCCTGCATATTGGATACAGGTAGCTTGTGGTATTACAGAAAATAGGTTGTTTGTAAAGATGGAGAAGAGGAAAGGACCCAGTATGAAGCATTGTGGGACACCAAGGGCAACTGGGAGGTAGGAGGACAGTTTATTTTCCCATAGTACAGCCTGTTTCCTGTTATTTAAGTAGGAGTGGAACCACTGTATAGCAAGTGCATCCAATGACAAGTTTTTGAGAATGTTTATGAGGAGGTTGTGGTAAACCATGTCAAAGGTTTTTGACAGATCAATGAAGAGGGCTGAGGATAGAGTTTCATTATTTCAATTTCTATTAATGCAATCAGTAAAGGATAAGAGAGCAGAGGTGGTGCTATGAAATGGTCTGAAGCTATGTTGGCAGGTGGCTACTAAGTTATTTTCTAGTAGGTAGTTTAAAAGTTGCTTATGAATGCATTTTTCCATGATTTTTGCCAGTTGGGATAATATGGCTATGGACCTATAGCTGGATAAATCTTTGGAATTACCACCTTTATGCAGGGGGATAATATGAGAAATGTTCCAGATTGATGATATGGTGCCTTCAGAAATAGTTCTATTAATGAGGATGGATATGGGGTAAGCAATCGATTTTGCAGCTTTTTGCAGATATTCTGCCAGGAGTAGATCTGAAGAGGGGGTGTTGGGTATAAGTTTCTGTATGAGGGTGCAGACAAGGGATGTAGAAACAGGTTGAAAATTAAATAGTGGTGGGCTGTTGGAGATATCTGATGAGGAAGATCTGGTGTAAGGGGATAAATGATTCACAAGAGATTGTATGGTCTTAGTGAAAAAAGTGTTAAAAGAATTGGCTGTTTGGTTGGGATTGTTGTGGTCAGAGCCTGAGGGAGTAGGAGTGACTGAACGACCCGGGTCTAAGAGTTTATTGATGCCTGACCAGAAGTTTTGCAGTTTATTTTGGTGGGTTTGTTTTTAGCTGGCAGTAGAAGTTTCTTTTGTTTAACAATATGGCTCTCTTTGTTTTGTTTCTTAGCTGTCTGAATTTTAATTGATCTTAAGGGCATTTTGTTGTGCGCCAGCTAGCCCAGAGTTTATTTCTTTGGAGTATTTTTGGTTTGATAGTTTTGGAAAGCCATGGGGCTGGTTTAGTCCTAATTCTGATTGTGTGTGTAGGGGCACGGTGATCTAGAATGGCTAAAAAATTAGAATTAAAGTATATGACTGCATCCTCTAATGGTAGGTGTTTCAGGGGTGACCTGTCACAAGATACACGTTATTTTTGGAAACTGTTGAGGTTAAAATTTTTATTAGTCCTTATTGTCTTATAAATGGTATGATTTGGAATATCAGTCTTATTCCTTATTAAGAAGGTGAGAGAGCGGTCGCTTATATCTTCAGGGAGGGTACCTACTTTGTATGTTTGGTGATTAGTATTAGTGAGAATCCAGTCAAGGGTGTTTTCGTTGTTACTATGTTTATTAGTTCTGGTGGGGGATGTGATGGTTTGAGTAAAACCATATAGGTTTATATGAGTATCAGGCTGATCAGATGTAAAGCCTTTCCAGTTAATATTAAAGTCACCTAGTACTACAGTTTCTTATGGATAACAGCAGTGTACTTTATATTTCACTTGGCTGAAAAAAGTCAAGAGCCACAAAATTGTGCAGAATTTATAAAGGGGCTAAAAACAAGATAAGCTGATTAAAAACCTTCCGGCTAATAAAGCAACTACATGCAGGAATCTTTAGCATGTTTTCCTAACCACTACAGACCAGGCTTCCACTCACTGCCATTAGATGGAAAATCATCTGTCCTCTTGATGTAAAAAACACAGAAAACAGTTATGCTAGAGTGTAAAAATACATTACTTTATCCAACAGAAAATTAATGCAGAGCAAGTAAATCAGTAGAACAGACAATGAGAGGAAAAATGCACTTTTTTTAAATAAGCTCAAGGAAAGGCAAATAAATATTTATAGATATAAATTGCAGTGTAGAAAAGGAGGAACCTCTAAAGCTCTCATTGCAATAAGGGTAGGCAGCTTAAAAATCACCAAATTTAAAAAGCAGATCAAACAATGAGAGGGTGTCTGGGGAAAATAACCAGCAGTTGTTGCAAGCCTTCAGTCCTTTCAGAAAAGACAAGGCCACAGATCAAGAAACAAATTAACCAGTTAAAAAAAGTATGTGAAATATGCAGCCTGGATAATTTAAGTGTCTATCTGCCATATAGAATAAAAACACTAGACCAATCAGACGTCTCAAAATAGAAAGCAAAATGACTTTGGCCAGATTTTGCAACCGCACTAATTTCTTGGATAAGCTCAGGTCATGTTTCAAAAAACTAATGAGATTCATTAGCATTGATTGGTATGAAATCTCATTATATGCTCCAGGCATAGTGAGATTCCATTCAGATATTACCTTGGCATTGTGAGGCAGTAAATTGGGCCCCTACAGATAATGTCATCCCATGGCTGAAGGGGTCAGGATGGATAGCACAATTCTGGATACTAAGAACAGATGACCTCAACTGGGCTTTTGAATTCTAGACCATATTTAACTGCAGCAGTACTGTGAAAAACAATCCCTGGGATTCATGAAGCTTGCACCAGGCGCAGGCTTAGCGTAGGTGGTATAACGCCAAATATGGCCGTTGAGCGATTCAGGTACGATCCAATTCCACGTGCACTACCAGCGTATGCCAGAACTGTGCAGCCCTTGGCTTAGGTATGCTAATCACCCCATGTGCAGTGCCGCACCATGCAAATGAAGGTATATAGCGATTCATGAAGTGGTGCAGGCGTAGCGTAAGCCCAAGGAAATGTAAACCAAAAAACACAGTTTACATTTTCCCAAACAGAACATCGGAGCTATGGAAGCAGACCAGACTCATGTATTACAAAGTTAACATATGCCAATGGCTAAATATGCAGCCAATGGCATAAGAAAAGATGCACAACACCTAAAAAACAACATTTAATGTCATGTCCACAGTAACGAAAAGTACAACCGCAAGGCATGTGTGCGCAAACTGGAACACGAAAAAAATATATACAAATGTCATAAAATCGCAATGTAATACAAATAAGGATTTCACCATAATACTCAATGGTATGCATGGTACACCACAGCCAAGCTGCAAGGGTTGCTAAGGGTCTATGACAGTGTTCGGCACGGTAACTATGAATTAGTAGTCAATGCCATGCAAATGAGGCAGGTAATAATGAATCGCAAACGTCCCGCCGGATTAAGGATGTACCATACGGCACAGCGCTATAACACCGAGGAGTGTCTCAGAGGTATACATGACATCAGCAGTGGGGTGTGCCACCGTAGCTGTAAGCATATTGGAGCAATGCAAAGCTGGCCTGGCCATTGCTAAGCAAAGCTGCAGGACAGGGGTGGGGAGGTAGGTATAGCATCATTCTGCTGAGAGCACATATGGTGCCCAAAAGTGCATGTGTATGGGGATGAAAACATGCCCGAAACCCGGTAAGCGAATGCACGTGCCGTGAACCATAGCACAAACAGGAAGGTCAGGGGATGAAAAGAAGGAAATGCTGCAGTAGGGTAATTGGAGTACAACTGAGCAATTAACACCTATTAACTCACAGCGGGCAATCGACGGCAGCTGGCAAGTCTGCTCACAGAAACCTGCAAAACAGGATAGGGGAGGTGTCGGATTGCAAAGAAAGGAGAACTGTCATAGCAGAGCGAAGCAAACCTATAGTAGACCAGCAATAGAACACATTACGCAAGATAAGCCAGGTCTAGGTAAGTACAAATGAAAGCAGGCTGCAGGATGCATGCCAGAAAATGATAGGTGAAACATGAAGAAATGTAAAGGGAAGGGCAAGAGGTAATCCACAGCAGCCAAATGTAATTCAACACCAAAGGCACCACAATAGTAGTTCCTGTAGTAAAACACATAAGATACCCTGTAGCTACGATTGTACATACACACCCTATGACATCATCGCTGTTCACAGCACAATAGTATAAAGTGTGAAAGCACCCTACACACACCTGTGTATTCCCAAACACTGCACCATAGGTGTAAACACACGAGGAACTTTTAAAATGTACATGTTGGGAGCTGCCATAGCTGTGCTTCATCACCATGTGTTAGAGACTGATGGTGTTGTGGAGGATGATGCTGACAACCACCGCAGGCCCTGGAGGAGGAGGAGAAGAGTGTTCAAACCAAGAGTAACCTACCAGGGGCTACATGATCTGGAGATAGTAGAGCATTACAGGGTGGACAGGGACATCTTACAGCAAATAGTTGAGCTGTGCCGGCCACATCTGAGAACCAGAAACAGCAGAGGGGAACCCATCCCAGAGGACACAAAGGTATGTGTAAGCTTGCGAATACTAGCCACAGGTAACTTTCAAAGGCCAACTGGAGATATAATGGGGATCTCACAAGCATCAGCATCCAGGGTACTACACCAGTTCCTGGATGCCAGGTTACCACAAGCCAATGAGCATGTATACTTCCCCCGAACTCAGAAGGAGTTGGCCAGCAATATGAATCACTTCCACCATGTGGCACACTACCCGGAGGTACTGGGTGCGATAGACTGCACGCACATACATATCAAGTCAACACCCGGTGAGCATGGCAGATGCTACATAAACCGCAAGGGATTCCACTCCATCAACTGCCAGGTCATATGCAATGCCCAGGGCATTATCATGGATGTGTGTGCTGGCAGCCCTGGAAGCTACCATGACTCCCATATCTGGCATGCCTCACAGCTGTATCGGGTATTTGTCAAGGGGGACATCCCACATGGCCACCTTGTGGTGGATGCTAGCTATGCACTGGAGCCGTGGATGATGACTCCCATCAGAAATGCACACACACCCATGCAAGAACGTCATAATGAGGCACATGCACAAACCAGAATCATCATAGAGCATGTGTTCGGGATGCTGAAATCACGGTTCCGTTGCTTGGACACATCTGGTGGAGCCTTGCAGTACTCTCCAGGCACGTGTGCCCACATCTTCATAGTATGTGCCATGCTACATAATATTATCCTGCGGAAACAGCTGCAGCAGGGACAAAATGGTGAAGGCCCTCATAGCCCACCGCAATTGCCAAGGCCATCACAGGCACAGAGGGATTCAGACCATGAACACCCTGTGCCAGCCCCAGTAGGCAGACGGAGGCATTCCCAATATGCCTATGCCTTGGCAAAGAGGGAACGTATAGCACATACTCTGACAGTGTAGGCCCCTATGGACTGACACACCTCTCCACCTGCACACACAGTAAAATGGATGGCATACACACACAACCACCTGTAAATTGTAATGTATAGGTGGCCTACTGTGTGAATCCTACATAGGCAGCCCTCAAACATTGTACACACAACAGCTATTGCAGCAAGGAATGTCAACACCTGAACAGTACATGCACCTATCAGCATATGTTGGTGCTGTGTGTATAGGTTCCTATGTACATCTGTAGGTACATGCCTGATTGTCAGAGGCCATACACCAAACAAGGCAAACAGTGTCTGCTGTCGCCACAACATCAAGTAACCAACTGTCGCTCAGTGGAGCAGAGGCAATCGCGGGATCACATGTGTGTAAGCACTGTTCTCCACACACTCTGCACGGATTTCTTGCTACGTTAATGAGGGGGTCCACATAATGTAATCATGGATGTCGTGTCAAGGCATGGGGTGTACCCATGACATGTATCCATCACCTCAGCATGCTCCACCTACGGTCGTTTGAAGGTGTAGCACATTATTGTGTGTGGCTCACTGTGATATACACACCCAATGCTGGAGCACATCCAGTAAACATCACATGGACATACCATTAATTGGACTCATCCATATGTAAGCTAACTGAGTTACCCATGTGATTGCAGTATGGAGTAACAGCCTTAGTATACTCCACATACAAAATGCCATAACACGTGTACAAATCCCAGGTGCCTAAGTGGTAAATGCAGTGACTGTCATGCATGTTCCCGGTCCCACGTCCTGCAAGGGATGTACCGTAATCCCGAAGGCACAAATAATGCATGTCGGATGCAGGTCATCAGATCATGTTTAGCACAAGTTAGCGGGAATATGTGTTGCCCAGTGCTGGTAAGCGCCATTTAAATATGACTATACGGATATGCATGAAACAGGGCTAAGCTTCTCTGAATATCACGCAGATCATGGTCAGTGATGTCCAGAACAGGTGAAACCAGCATTATTCACCCCTGTACTAATAGTGCCTACTCTGAAGGGTAAAACGACCACTGCCAGGAGTAGAACACGCAATCATGTATACAATCACCTAACACTATAGTAGCCAAGATGTACCTATGGCAGGTGTGTAATGTGACAGGTTCAAACACAAATGTGCAGAGTCCAGGAAACAGTCTACACTGACAAGTACACAATGAAAGGTGTATTCTGCCTGTCACTCTCTCTGTCAGATATATATATATATATATATATATATATATATATATATATATATATATATATATATATATATATATATATACATATATATAATACAGATAGAAAGGGTGATAGAGAGATATATGTTGATATATACGGATTCACCGATATCTGTAAATATATAGATAGGTCAACAACATGTACACAACCATGGAGGTACAAATAAATAGGATACCGCCAACTATGGAATGTGTCACATACCGACACACGTAACCACAAGGCTGAAAGATCGAAAGAACACAGTACCGGAACACTAGAACCGCAAGTAATATTATCACAATATGAAGGGACATTTAGATACCACTGCCGATGTTGAGGTCCACGTAGGTACTGTGTTCAACTGTGTTTGTGATTGCCGTAGTCTGTGTATGTGTGTGTTGAGGGTGCTGTGTGTGTGTCCATGTGACTGTAATGTGTGTGTGTGTCTGCATTGTGTGTCTGTTAGTGCCAACTCGGAGGTAGATCATTACAGTAGGTGTGGTTATAGCTAGCCATAGGCATACGGTTACCACATGTCCCACATTAGGAGGGACAGCCCCTCCCTGGGCAGTTGTGTCCTGACATAAAACATTAAAAAGGGCAAAGGTCCGAGATTGTAGGACATTATTATGTCCCATATATTATGTAATAGTTGCATTAAATAGTTATGCCTGTATGTAAGAAATGTAAATGTTGCATGCAATATAATAAGTAGTCAAAGTCCTACAACAATAAGTATGTATTGAGGATAAAAGTATGTGCTATCCTGTGTACTGACCCTGGGTATGTGCTGGCCTGTAAACACTGATATGTGTCCCGCAAGTATCCCACAATGGCCATTTGAAAAGGTGACAACCCATGCCAAAGAGGTTCAGTTACCAACACAACTGCAATGAGTGCAAATATCTGGGACAGAAATACATGGGACAGCTGTCATTTAGTAACACCCCTTTACATATCACTGTAATTCTGGAGGTATGGAAGTATCAACCTCACCTGCATACTATATAGAAACCAATTAACAACGGCCCAATGTATATGCCCGTAACAAACGTCTACTAACTGATAGGTCTTTAATTAGGGAAGGAGCCCACACACATATATGGAATATGTAGAAATACCAAGATAGAGACAGAAACTCTCCATCACAGCTATACGGATATGCTTGCTGGCACTTACTCGAATAAGGCAAAAAAAGTATTAATGTCCACAAAGATGTTTATTCACAAATGAAGAAGTAAAACAGCATTTCCTGAACATCAGATATTAATGACAGTTAAGCGCTTTCATCCGCTTACTGCAGACTTCATCAGAACCGAATATACCTGTATATGCTACGTACACCCACCTACATCCCCCACACACGAAACTATAGCAATACAGACTGTAATTACAGCACAAACATCCAGTCAGTCAATTACATCTGCAGAAGCATTAACATACCTTGTGAGAGACACATTTTAAAGGTGCCATGTGAAATTGTAGCCATTGTATAATGGAAAAAACGGCAATGTTACAGGTTTTGTTTGCAATAGTCCCTTATAAGACGGTTGGGATGACAGGTACACTCACATGTAGAACCACATACTCTAGCCGTCACACACAATCCACGGGGACATGAATCCAAACTATCTGTGTCTCTACACATAGCAGTTGCAAATACACACAACAAAACACAATACAGGCCATCTCCCCGAAGGTAGGGCAAGTGGGCAATGCCCAAGTGGAGAATTCAATTATACCCCACTGTTGCCACATAATTGGTGAATGGAGTAGCTGCACAGCTGATGAGCAAGTAATAATTCACTCAGGAACACCAATTGGCAGCAGGAAACCACATGTTACAGGTATCGACGTATATAAGGATGACTTGCCAGACATTCAAACTGTATGCTCATACCATAGAACTGTTTAAACAGTGTAAGAGAGATAGTTACGAAAGTCTGGAATGATAACAAGGTATGTAGAACACTCAGTATGTAAGTGTATGTATAGCCTGTTTTGTATTAATTATGTTAGTGTATGTATAGCCTGTTTTGTATTAATTAAAAGTGTTTGCAATGCATAAAGTGGGAAAAGGTATTATGTAGTGATGTCTTGCTGAGCATAGTAACGCTTGTAGAAATTGTGTGTCCTGCAGTGGGCCACAAGGTAAACATCACAGACACCACAAGGGATGCTACTTGAGGGCTTTAAACAGAACAATTCCATACCACCCGCCATCAGTGGTAGGGTATGTCCAACAAGTACGTGCCATAGCAGGGGATAGTATATGTTGATATACCGTCACAGTAGGCATGTGTATGGGCATTTAACGACAATGACTTCTCTAAGGTGGTCCCACTGTGCAAGTATGCTTTGCATTATGGGATAATATGTAAAATATGTGTAATGTACAGTATTGTAGGTAGATATGTCAGATATTCTACACAGCATAACAGGCATATCATGCATACCAAAGGTATCGTCTATTGGCATGTACAATATACAATAACAGGATACATATGGCTTGTTGTCACGGGACACTGTAATAGCATGATAGTTAATCTAAATGGAAGAGCTACTCAATTAACCATGCACAAAGGACGTGTAATAGCTTCACAGGTTCATAATGGGGTACAATGCAGTCTGGCAAGTCTATGTGTAAACCCAACTACAGTGTTTACACCAGCGGCACCTCTCTAGGGTAGTGTCCTAACTATGAACAGCAGAGCCATGTGTTACCTGCACCTCTGCACAGTACAGCCACTGCAGTGATCCGTGGCATACATGCATGTCTCCCATCCACCAAGTGAGGTATCACATGAACAGTGCTACTGAATGTCCCTGCGTGATGTACATAGGAATCATGTTCCAAAGCATGGTGAGTATCTGGTTTGAGAATGTAACCCTCAAGCACATTCCACTCATTGTTGCGTGTGTGCACATATCCATGAGCACGTTGCTCACAATGGCTTTTGCTTATGTTGAGTATATCCATGAATATTGTTGTGGACATGAGCCCTGTCTGTTCAGCAGAGTTCACCCCTGAGTATGTAGTAGGCAAATGTGTACAGATGTGGTGTCCATAGTTCTGCTGCATACGTCAACCATCGGAGTTCAATAAACATCATGGCGTGTTAATGTTGTGGTATGTAAAGCCGTAGCTGTTCTGTAAGGTACACCCTAAATGGGGTGTTGTACCCTTGAATGTGTGTATACGTCTGGAGTTCAGAGGTACAATGGGTGCCTATGTTCCAGCTACAAACCCAGTACAGATAAGTGTGGCCACGTAGAAGGATATCCATGCCACAGTGGCAATATGGTTATCAAAGGAGTGGGTGTGACATTTGTGTGTACTACGATTACGTACAATGTGACATGTATGTAGGGGACTACCACCTATGTGATAGTCAGTGGGTAAATGGTGTAATGCAAAGGGGATGTTCATGCACCTTGTGTCATGCAGCTTGAGGGCATGATATTGATATCAGGTATCCATCACAGTGACACCCTTATGGAGGGAGTCAGTATCAGCTGGTGGATCAATCATGGCACTTTGTATGCAGTTGTCTGGAAAGCTAGTCAGGGAAAGTCCCTCTGTGCTAGCCTGTACCTCAGCGAAGCATATACCGAACATAAGGGGCCCTATGACTGAGGACTGTGGTATGCCAAGTGTAACTAAAATACAGTAGGTGCTATGGTATGCTACCCTCATTGTGTGTGTCCTGTCCGTGAGCCACTTTGCATAACATCCTGAGACATAGGGGTTGATGTGCAGGTGGATGTGTATGTTGTCAATACCAGAATGGAGAATGGTGCTGAAAGCCAATGAGAGGACAATGTAGGCTGTGTGGACCCCCTTACCATTATCAACCTCCCTGGTAACTGTATCCACTGAGTCCACCAGGTGTAGGGGCCCTAACAAGTCCAACCTGGGTGGCATCAACGGACCGGAGCCCACCAATGTCTCTGTGAATGACTTCCATGATGATGTGCCCTATAGCCTTGCAGAACAGTCCAGTCAGGTGTATAGGGCAATAGTCCCTCTCGTGCATTGTGGCGCCACCTGTGTTGAGTGTGATAACTGTTGCTGTGTGCCATTCAGGGGCTACAATGTCTGATACAAGGCTATTACTGAATATGGTGGCCAAGTGGGGAGACATTTCGTTCAGAGGTTTGTGTAAATCACAGCCTGGGATGTTGGACGTTCACATAGAGTCAGTGTTCCAGGCCTTATAGAGTGCAGGTTAGTACTGTGTAGTTGTGACCGCAGGGACACCGCAATGTTCTTGTATGGATTGTGGCCCTGTAGGGAGTGAGAGGGTCTAATGTTAGCATTGAACCCATCCGCCAGCATGTTGCCAACATCACTTGGTTCTGTAATGTTCCTGAGTAACTGTTGTATGTCAGAGCAGATGTGGGTATTGCCATTGACTACTGACATACCTCCATAATGCCTTCTGGTACACCCTGGAATGTGTCGCAGTAATGTTTACATAGCTAGGTTCGGAGTATGTGATGAGGAATCCCGTAGCCCTACTGAGGCTGACCAGTGAGCTACCCCACCCATGGGATTGTACTCCACTTTGCAACAGCCTCCACCTGTTGTTGTAAATTATGTCTATGGAACTGGACCCCCAGAGTGGCGTCCGTTATCTAGTGGGTACCATCATGGCTCTGTGTGGAATAGCATGATCCATGCAGTCATGTATGTGCTAATTAAGTGCACTGGGGTATGTTTCATCATTTGTATGTGCATTGTCCATCTGCATGGGTGTCATGACGTTAACTACTGCTGTCATAAGACGTCTGTAGTAGGTGTTGTAGTACTCTTGTACTGTGTATGCCGTGAAGGGTGTGGTGCCGGGATGTGGATAACAAGGGTAATTAGCATATGTTTGGAATCCACCAACGAGGGGATACCCCAGGTGTGGAACACCAGTCACATGTTGGTAGTGTCCATGTCTAGGATATTGTTGGTCTTGGAGGTGTTGTGTATGGGTTGATCCAGCCGAGTGGAGGTTATGAATCCCGGACAGCATTGGCCTAATGTGTCGGTACATGAGTAGCTATCCCAGTTAAGTGTGGGGTAGTGTCAGCCTCACATAAGTAGTACCTGTCTGAACCCTACTGTCCAGTCCACCAAGAAATGAGGTCTGGTAACCGTGGGGTACGTTGTTGAATCCGTAGCATGTTACAATGTGTATAGCAGTTCTGGCCACAGTTAGTTGCACGTGGAGCACCTCTGATGCATTGTGCTAAGTAACTAGCCAGGATGTGTGTACAACATAGTGGAATATGGGAACACCTCAGCCGTGGGTGTGCCGGTCCAGGTTACATGACTAAAAGGTGTGGTCTGTGTATAACCTGTCATTGCAGGTGTGCTCTGCAGAGCCTAGAGGCAGGTCCCAGTCACTGCAGAGATATTGAAGTGGTCCATTATAAGGAGTGCCTTGCCTGCGTGCGTCAGAGATGAAGATATCAAGCATTGCGTCATATGACCCCATGTTTTGCTTGCCTGTTCCCATTCTGGTGGTGAATGTTATTGGAAACTGTGCAAGGCAGGCAGTATAGAAGCAGCAAGAGCCTTACATGTTATCTGTACACCCAGGGCTGACATGTGCAGGTCACCTGTGCCAAAGCATCGTGTTTTGTTGACCATGTCAGTCAAAGCGGACAGATACCAGATGCCTGTGGAATGACAGCAGAAGCATAGGCAGCTGTTGAAGTGACACAGTCAGTCATTGTACAGTGGTATCAGGTCCGGATGAATGCATAATGCTCCCCAGGGCGTGGCCCATACCTTCAGGGCTACAAAACCAGTGAGCTATTGCATGTCCCTGCACGGAAGCACTTTACATAATTGAATTACTGAAATCTGGAATGTCATATGCTTGAGACCATATGATCGAGATTTCAGTAAATTGAATATGTAAAGTTTTAAAAAATAACACTTTACTTACCTTAAAACATTACATGCACACAGAGGCAAGGCTTCTTGTACGCTCTGTGTGTACGTAATGTTTTTATTTTTTTTGCGGTGTTGACAGGAAGTGGGAACTCTCCAGTTTTGCACTTCCGCATACAGCGCAATATGGGAGATTTCCCTTTTCTCCACTGTAGCGCAATCTCGGAGTTAGTATATTTAAGTAGGGGGGTGTGGGGGGCAAAGCGATGTTTGACTTTTTTTTGGGGGTTTAATTTTAGAAGTTCGAGTTTCCAAAACTTGATCTTTTGGTCTTGACCATATGAAGTTCAAGATTTTGGGAATTCGAGCTTCTAAAGTGAATCCCCCTGCACACGTAGTCTGTGAAGTTGCATCTCAGGGCATTCGCACTAACATGGAGAATGACAGACAAATTGTACCTGGTGAGGTGTGGCATGGGTGCATAGGTTATGTTGCAGAACCAGTTACCCGGCAGCAAGATGTAAGTGACTATCGCCTTGTGTAGCCTGCTGAGTGGGACATCAGTGTGACCGCCTACAGAGTCACCTATGACTGGTGTGTTGTGTATGTTATAACACCCTATTGGCTGTATGTGATGGGCACACATGAGTCTGTGGGCTATAAATTATTGTTGTTGTGTTTGGTGATGGGGGCTGCCTTTGTTGCCTACACAGAGTATATAGAGGTACTGCACAAGTTGTACTCAT
Organism: Protopterus annectens; assembly: GCF_019279795.1. Lineage (NCBI taxonomy): Eukaryota > Metazoa > Chordata > Ceratodontiformes > Protopteridae > Protopterus > Protopterus annectens. Next base: position 706,925,027 of record NC_056726.1, read on the forward strand.
ATGTGTGGCCTGCGGTGGTGGAGATCTTGTGAGACTATGTGATGAGTGGGGTGTGTTGCAAATCTTACACATCCCCACATGATTGTCAGGTTCAGTCAGGGTTGGTGACAGCATTACCCCCAGCTTGGCTGCATATGTGCATCTCCCACAGGCTGTAGTGTCATATGTTGGGAGGTGAGCATTGACTGTGTACATGAGACAATTGCTCTATTGCCACATGTACACCATATTCATCATATAGACAGGAATAGCACTGGTACGTGACAGTTGGACATGCCTGTATATACAACCATGTCTCACAAGATATGTGAGCTACGTGTGTGCAACAGCTGTTGTACCGTAAGCAAGCTGGAAATGTAAGGACAGACAGCATACTTGTGAGAAATGGTGTGGAATGGGTGCTATATTACTCATTAGCTCATGAAGTGCTCAAGTTCTGAACAAGTGCTGAGCATGAAAATACAATACAGATAGGGTGATGGATAATATCAACCCACAAGTGGTGACAACAGTCATAATTGGTGGCACCGCACTATTACCCTGCTGAGTATGGTCTGCAAGTCCATGAACCATTATCAATGTAGACGTTAGCAGTACAGATGTAGATGACAGTACGGATGTTTGACTACATGTACCTTCGTATGTCACAGAAGTGTTCTACCAGTGGCCTGTTGACAGAATCAACACTACAAAAGGTGCCAGAGTGACATGTGCATATCACACCAGTGCCAGCTACAGTAAAACAGGGTTAATGTGTTGTACTCCCCCCTCATTGCAGCCCATACCACACAGACAAATGCGAGGCATCTGTGTATGTAAGGATGTGAATGGCCATGACCTATGAGCAATAGCTGTCTCAGTGTTATGAACAACATGCAGAATGGGCTTTGTGGGTGAGGTGTGTGACATATGTGCACATTCTGACAGATGATATCAGCATTGTCACCGCTAGGTGAATATCCCTGTACCCATTAACTACCACCTAGGCTGCGGTCAACATTATGGACACTGTGTAAGGGATGGTGCTGTGTAGTTCACCTCCCTGGGTTGGTGACATCTCCAGGCCTCTTAGGTAGTCATACGAGGCACCCATGTCATGACAGGGTGCCATCCATGAGCATGGAGATCATTGGACAGGCATACTCAGCACTCAGATGACCAATATTGGATCACATATCACCTTTAAGGGGTATTGGCCATGGGTGGATGGGCGATACCAGCCTTCACAATCCTCACCTTCACTATGCAGCATGCTGGCTACCTTGCATAAAGACATGTGCTACACTATGATGTTGGACATGCTACATGTACAAATCCTGATCTGAAAGACATACGTCATGGACAGCCACCGTCCTACTACTAGGATCACCACATGCTGGACAGATCCCTGTGCCATACATGTGAGATACTCCCGCCATACCATGCAACCCTGTCCATCAAAGCTGCACATGTCATCTCTGTCATACATGGTGTGATGACCACATGGTAGATGTATCATCAACTGTCTGGATCAGTAATGTGGCACTGATGCACCTTGCGGTGGCAAAATGGCTGTCGGATGCAGCTAGGAAACCTTGCCCGTACATGCTATAGTTGATAACCATCCCTGTGAATGATGTCCGACTAGCCATTGTCCCATGTCTATCACATGTGCAACACAGGCGATCCGTGGCAGGATGTTGAACAGCTGTACAGTGCCGTGTTGATGTATATGGCAAAACACATGCATGTAAAGGTTTCCATGCATATGTGTGCATTGTCACTGCTCAAGTCCATTAAGGCAGTGCATGTGTTGATATGTGACATATACACAGCATCAAGGTCAACAGAATTACCGTGGACACATCCAGGCATGTGCTGATAGGTAAGGACACCAGTGAAGGCAAACAGACATGTCCACATCAAGACAGCATTCACATGGAGTATGAACAATGTAATGAGGTGACACACATATATGGTGATGATATCCAGTGCATAACGGGTGTTATATGTGTGTGACACAAACATGTCAGTCATGTCAGTGTCATGATGATTTGCAAAGATAACTGTGCAGATGTACTAGATTTACTAGAAATGTATGTGCAGCAGTATCTCTGTACATCTCTGATACTGTGACCTGTCACCATAATTATGTCTTACAGATAATGCCTCATTCACGCCTGCCAACATGCAACCACCAGGAGGATGATGTCCTCTTCCCGTACCTCCATGAGAACTATGAGGTGTTGTTCAGCCATGTGCCACAGCATGCCCAGCAACATGATGACCTGTGGCAGGATCTCATCGCAGAAGGGTGAATGATGTGGGTGGCCATAACCACACCTACCAGCAGGTGCACAGACACTGCACGGACTTGATACGATATGCAAAACAGCATGCCACTGCAATCGCCAGGGAATAAGGTGGAACAAGTGATGGGCCACCAACCCAGCCCCCACTCACGCACACCAAGGAGCTACTGGCCAGTCTGGGGACACCCTCAGAACAGCATCCACAAACACTAGCTGCCATCGTGGAGGTGGGTGTCCCCCAACCAATGAGCCTGGAGTTGCCTGGAAAGTCAGTACTGCACATATGACTATTATATCCCATTTAGTTGCATGTGTCACTGTACATTATGTAATGTAACATCATATGCTAGGTATGTTGACACACATGCTGCATACTACAGTATGCTACCCTGTGTATGCACACATGTGCATACTATATGCTATTGTACAGGTGAATGTGTTAACATGCACAGTGCACCCTGTGGCTGTCATACAGTCATGGATAATGTTCAAACTGCTGTGTCACCCCAATAGAGGTACCTCTGGCATGCCGCACAGACATCAGCCCATTGCAGGTGAGAGCTATCAGTATAAGGCATGTTAAAGCATATATCTATTTGCCATGTGGCCAGTTAACACTTGAACACTTGATGTTCGGTCCAGTCATGATATACAGGTCGCATCACCCATCATTCACACTGGCTACCCATGTGCAATATATACAAACGAAATGATACACCGACATGAAACCACAGTATCTGTCATTGCTACATGTGTGGACAGCTGTGCATACAATAGTGGAGGTGTTGTACAATGTAGGCATATGTACTATACATTGGAACAACACGTGTGGTACACAAACAGTACCACACAGTGAGCTGGGATATGGGCAGCCCACAGGAGTCACCATTGTGTTATATGCCCCTGCAATGGGTGCACACATTGTGATGTGCCAGCTGACATGTCCCAGACACGTAGTCTTCTGGCTGCAATATTGTCACACTATCCCATAACACATACCCCACATACCAAACATATAAGCCGTTGTCTGCATAGCCCTGTGGATGGTGACTTATCTGACATCTATGGGTGTATGTCACATGGAACAACACAGACATGTGAGATAGATGGCCATCACAAACATTTGGCCAACACATGTTCACACATGGCCATGGGGGATGGCCAGAGACATGTACCCACACAGTAAATGTGATGTGTATACACCATGTTGCACATTGTCCACACATGGTCCAATTATAGCCTTAGTTGACTGATTATACAGTTGATGCGGTACACTGGACATCCTAAAAGCCTGTGCACAGCTAGTGGAGGTGTCACTTAAGTCTACCATATAAGATGTGTTGAACATCACAACTGTGTCATAGCATGACAGTAGTCATGTGTACAGCTTCCACAGACATTGACACCACATCAGGCCGCAGATACTGTACATTTCCCTTGCTGCTGTAGGACATCACCGTTAGCTGTGCACCTCGTGCGTGTGGTACATCAATGTCATGTGGGACATGGTGAATTGACAAGTCTGCCATGTGTGGACATGGTTGCCAGGCAGCTAAGACTCTGTAGTAGTTATGCAGGGGTGTCATCTGTAGGTCTTCCAGTGACCTGTCACATGACACAGCATGGTTTGGTGTGTATACACCTCAGCATCGTGGGTCACAATCCACAGTTATGTCATGGGTATGCATGCAGTTATGGCTATGCAATGTGTGCATATTATGCACTGTATAGCAATATAGATGCCTCGTCATGCCATGCAATGGCACAGTGTCTGTACTTTACACTGCATAGCAATTTAGACGGCTCACACTACCCTTCCATGCTCATGCACATTTGCTAAACATGCATTCTATCTGTAGGGCATACAGACAACACTGCAATGTGATGCCCATTACGAGGCTGTACATGTGTCAGGACACCATTGTGTCAGACACGTATGCATGTTAATGCACACGTCAGCAGATTACATGTCAAGGTCACGTCAGCCATGTGTACTGTTAACCTGTTCTGGTCCACATGGTGTATCATGGGGATGCATGCTTACTACCATGATTGTGTGAACTGCATGGCTACTGATATGACACCTGCTTGCTGTAGTGTGCACCCCAGGGAGGTATGCTAACTAACACTATTAATGTCTGAGCTGCATGCCGTCTGCTGTATCACATGCATGCTTCATGCTGTCTGTCAAATCACATGCATGGTGTGCCTGTGTGTCTGTGTGTGTGTCTGTGTGTGTGTCTATTGTAATTTAGAGTCTTTCTTTGCATTCACAGGTGATGTAGGTGCATTACCCTCCTGTGGTCCATCTGATGTCAGTGTCCCCACAGATACTAGCAGTGACGAACATATGCATGATGTACAGGCAGGGTTGTCAGGGGATGAATCTGTGCCAATGGTTGCCATCCCAGCTATGTCCCCGTCTTCCCCGCACACATTTCTGCTGCCAACACATACTGCATCACCAGTGGCCATAGAGGAAGGACAGTCAGTGTCTGTTAGCGTGGAACAGGAACGTGTGGTGGCTACAGATGGTGTGTCTCCACACCATGGTGTCAGTGTAATGACTGCAGATGTGCCACACAGGCATGTGGCCGGTGCTGCTCGTAGGAGGACCTCTGGCAGACATGCACCTGCAGGACAGAGCGCAGCAGCTGGTATCACCAGACGCATGTTCCAGACTGTAATGGCGGCACAGGCACATGCTGAATGGCAGAACAGAGAAGGGCAGAGGCTGCAGAGGGCTGCTATCCATACTCTAAATGACAACATCCAGGCATTGGCAAATGTTCAACAGCAGATTGCTGATGTTCTGGACAGGCGATTGGGTGACAGGGTCGGAATCCTTGACCATGGCATGGCAATCCGCGAGTGTGAGCTGTCTGTGCTGGAACATCTGGTAGGAGTGAGGCATAGGCCACATGGATGTAGGCCAGCTACACCACCTAGTGCAGGTCAACGTGAGCGTGCCACCTCACATGGCCGCTCCCATAGTGCCGGTAGCAGTAGCAGTGCAGCTGGTGCTGCGCTGTCCACGCCAGGACACAGAAGGCCACATGGACGTGGCCCTGGGCGTTCCCAGTGGGGACAATGTTCCAGTGGACATGTGTCATCGGACAGTAGCCAATCTGTACCTCCACCTGGTAGTGCCCGTGCAACCCCTGGCAGGCACAGGTCACGTGGCCATGGCCGGACACAGTGAGCTGTACATCCTGGTCTGTACAATCTGGAGCTGTCAATAATACCCCTGTGTAGGCCTCACAAAAGGCAGAACTGTATGCACACATACACGCATACAGCAAACACATCTGTAGGGCACCACAATACCCACATGCATACTGAACAGACATGTCCAATCAGATCACTGGCCCTTACCCACACACATGATGTCATCCATTGGTGCAGCCTATGCCCCTGGCAAACATTATCACTCTGTGCATATGATGAAGCCTGTGACGCATCCCTGTCATCCACACCATCGGTGCAGGGACATGCTCAAATGGTCTGATGCACAGGGTGAACAGAATATTTTTATTTATTATTTATTTTACATTTGTTGACCGGGCTAGTCTAGCTGGATGCATGTCCTTTTTCAGTAGAGGCCCGGGGAGAAAAGCTCCAACAAAAAGAGAAGACACAATACATTTACATACAGAAGAAATAGCATTAACATAAAGATGAAAGAAAACAGCAGACTTTACATACTGATTAAATGGCATTCACATAATAAGTAGATAGTCTTAAAACATGGTTACATTGTAAAGCCGAGAGGTTGAGATTATGATCTCTGAAATGGGGATGAGACTAAGGTGGTATGAGATCTTTGGGTTTAGTCTGGTTTAGGACAAGGGCATAACCAGTGTGACTTAAGGAATTCTTTGAGATTATTTTTGAATTGATTAAGCGAGGTCATAAGTCTTAGGTTGTTTGGAAGGGAATTCCAAGGCCTTCCGATGGAATTGGCATAGAGAGCATCACCACCCGAATTATTAGATTTAATGGTTAGTATCTGAACACTATTGGATGAACGAATGCAGTTTAGGTTGGAGTAGGGGGTCAGTATTTTGCTCAGTGAGGGGGTTCTATCTGGTTGGTTAATTATTTTAAATGCTTCAGTAAGTTGGTTGAGTTTGAGAAGATTGGGCAGTTCTAACCAGCCAAGTTTCTTTAGGTTAAGGCAATGATGAGTATGATAAGGTGTTCCTGTTACAAATCTGGCAATATGATTATAGGCAACAGAGAGTTTATTGAGCTCTCGCTTATTGAGGAAAGAAAGTACCGGGGAGGCATATAGGAGGGTGGAGAGGAGATGAGTGCGAGCAATGGTTAGTTTGGCATGAGGGGTTAAAAAGTTCTTTATTCTGTACATAGAGCCGAGTTTCTTGTTTACAGACTTAATGGTTTGGCTAATGTGCATATCAAATTTAAGCTTGTGGTCGATAGTGACACCTAATAGTTTGGTGTTGGAGACAGGCTCTATGATGGTGCCATTGGTGGATTACACATGGAAGGTCATATTGTTAGCAATTGGAGGTTGTTTTCTGAGGGGAGTAGATACAGAGGGGAAAAATAGTAGCAACTTGGTTTTTGTTGGATTAAGTATGAGTTTCAATTCAGAGAACCATTTTTCGACTATAGCAAAGCAGTGTTGGGTATTTGCTTGGAGTTTCGGGAGAGAGACGTCAGAGCAGATCAGGGTGGAGTCATCTGCATATTGGATGCAGGTGGCTTTGGGGATGACTGAGTGAAGATCATTTATGAAGACGGAGAATAGAAGGGGACCAAGTATAGAGCCCTGAGGAATGCCAATGGTGTTAGGGAGCAGGTCAGATAGCCTGTTTTGCCACTGGACAGCTTGTTGCCTACCAGAGAGGTAAGCATTGAACCAACTTAGAGCTAGGTTGTCGAGATGTAGGGTTTCCAGGGTGTGGAGCAGAAGCTGCTGATTGACCATGTCGAAAGCTTTCGATAGGTCAAGAAAGAGAGCAGAGGATATTAGTTTATTATTACGGTTGTTATTGACTGAGTCAACAAAGGAGAGGAGGGCAGTGGTTGGACTATGATGGGGGTGAAAACCATGTTGGGAATTAGACAAAAGACTGTTAAGGGTGAGGTAGTGTAGGAGTTGTTTGTGAACACACCGTTCCATAATTTTAGCTATTGGAGACAATATTGCTATAGGTCTGTAGTTGGATGTTTCCGTGGAGGTGCCCCCTTTATGAAGAGGGATGATATATGTGATTTTCCAAATAGAGGGGATAGTAGCTTCAGTTATAGTTCTGTTAATCAAGATTGATATGGGATAGGCAATGGCGTCTGCCGCAATTTGTAGGTATTCCGCTGGGAGGTGGTCAGCCGCTAGGGTGGTTGGTTTAAGTTTTTTCAAAAGGGTACGAATATAGGAGGTAGATACTGGTTGTAAGTTAAAGGAGTCATTAGTATGAGTTAAGGATGAGGAAGTAGTAGTTAGCTGACTGGCTAGGGACTGGATGGTCTCGGTAAAAAAAGAGTTAAAGGTGTTGGCTATTTCTTCTGGATCTTTCCCAATGAGTTTCTCAAGGGTCGGGGTAGTGGATTTACCAGGATGAAGGAGGTTATTAAATCCAGCCCAGAACTTCTTTGGGTTATTCTGGTGTTTATCCTGGAGGTGGCAGAAATACTGTTTTTTATCTCGAGTAATGGCTGTTTTAGTAGAGTTTCTAAGCTGTTGAAATTTGATGCGATCTAGGGGAGTTTTAGTAGCTCTCCATTTATCCCAGGCCTGGTCTCGGAGTTTAATTTTAGTTTTAGTTTTTCTAGTTAGCCAAGGTGCTATCCGTTCCTTGGTTCTGATTAGTCGGTTTGGGGCATGAGAGTCAAGTATGTTAAGGAATGTGTCATTAAAGTATGTCACGCTCTCATGTAGGGGTAGAGTTTTTAGGATGGACCAGTTACAGGAATTGAGTTCTGCAAGGAATTGTTGTGGGACAAATTTCTTCTTGTTTCTAACTAGTCTATATGGGAGGGGGTTGGTAGGTGTGCATTTATGTTTTATGATATAGGTAACAAGGTGGTCACTGAGGTCATTGGGAAGGGTCCCTGTGGTATAATTATGTGTGTCCTTGTTGGTAAGAATCCAGTCAATGGTGCTCTCGTTTTGTTGAGCATTTCCAATTCTAGTTGGAGATAAAATATTTTGGGAGAAACCATGTAAGTTAATAGGATGGGGATTTATATGAGCGGAGCAATGAGACCAGTCGATATTGAAGTCTCCTAGTACTATGGTTTCTTGAGGGTAGTTGGTGGCTAACCAGCTGAGAGTTTGCTCCAAGTTTTCTGAGTTCTTCCCTGGCGGAATATAAATTACTATAAGATTGATGGATTTTTGGGTGTTTAGGCATATCTTTAGGGCAATAAGTTCTATATTAGAGACCTTAGAAGGTTGTAATGGATTCATATTGATATTCAGTGTATTCCTAAACATTACAGCTATTCCCCCGCCCCTTTTATTTATCCGATCAGTCCTGAGGATATTATACCCAGGTGGGAGAATCTCTTCATCCTTAGTGGAAGGTTTGAGCCATATTTCCGATAGGCACATAATGTCAGGGGAATGAGTAGATAACATAGCATGTAAGTTGTGAACCTTGTTGTTTATGCTTCTTAGATTAAGATGGAATATGAGGAGGGATCCAGTAGAATTTCAGGTGAATTTAGAGGGGATAGAGTCAGAGACAGTGGTAGGACCTGGGTTGGGGTGGATGTCACCGTCTATGGTGATACATTTTTTCAGGTGGTCTAAGAATCTTTGGAGTTTGCATAGCAACTTAAGATTAGATTTAATGGTGGATATCTTAGGGTGATGGAGGGTAAGATGCACTGTTTTGGAGCATAGAGTTTTATCAGGGTAGAGAGAAGGTGAGATAGGATGAGAGGGAAGGTTTGAATGAGTGGTAGTGTAACCCTTGGGGAAGGGAATTCCCAACAGAGTTTGGTTTTCATATCTTGTTAAAAAATAAGGAATAAGAAGGAGTAGTACTGTAAGAGGGATGATAGAATATGTGATTTTGCCCATGGTATAGAGAGAGAAAGGCTAGTGGGTTGGGAGGACTAGTAGACTTTACTTAGTAATGGAGGAAGGCCGAGAGTGTGGGAGGAGAAGTAGTAAATTGAGGGGCGGTTGTAATTGGTAGAGAGCAGATGGGATGGGCTAGTTAACCTAATAAATGTAGAGGTAGTGGGGGCGGGTGAGATATGGGGGCAGGGTGGGGAGCGGAGCGGGGAATACACCGCCAGGAGTTCGCAGGGTCTCAAAGGCAACTAGATGTGAGTACTGAAGACTGTTTTACAAGCAAATACTTTGCTTGTAAAAGTGTCTCAAGTCTTTGGCAATGTAGTTAATGCTACCAGTTAAGGTAAAGGTACTGTCTAGTTCCTGCCAGCGGGACGCTTTCTTGGCTAACAAAATGATAGCAAGGATATAATTTTTACCCTAAATCTCTTTAAATGGTATACTTTTCACTTAATTATTAAGGACTGGTCTGTGCATTCGCACTGGGTTGGAGTCCTTTGTATCAGCGTTTAGGACCTGAGAATAGTTTGTATGGGGGGCTTCCTAGGATGAAAAAAGGGAAAGAGACAGCATTTTAATGTCGCAGTAATTGGCGTGCAGTAGGATAGGAGAGACTGTATCAACACTATCAATTTCCAAGGCTAAAACTCATTACATAGAGAATATAGTGAGAGAAGTGTATATTACATTAGTTGTGTAAGAATAGTGAGAGAAGTGTATATTACATTAGTTGTGTACTGTTGACACACACCAGACATACCATGTAGTACAGGTTTAGCATGCATTGTTATATGTTCACAGTATGTGTCTCGGTAACAACAGTAACAGCATGTTGGTAATGATGCCCTGGTTCCCTCCTTATGGTCTACTTGCATGTGCCTACAGGTAGCAGTGTTTTCAGTCTCCCATGTGTAACTGTGGAGTACTCACAGGCACGTATGGCAATATCATCATGCTATACGTAGCCTCAACCTGACTGTTGGAAAGGCAAACATACCACAGATGTCCACACATATACTGATCCAGAAGCATGTGGGCTGTTTAATAGGCTACAGTGGCTAGAGACCTGACATCCATACCAGGTCACATCACAGGTATTTTGACATGGTGCAGGGGTTGTACACACCGATCCGGCCAATGACAATGTTAGAGGCCACTTGATAGCATGAGGCCTCACTGTGTAGCTTTGATACCCTGTCACATTACAGGAACATGCCCACACTCACGGGGTCAACAACACTATAATGCACACTCCATAGTGTTGAGGTGAGGACCCCTTCCTATATGGTAATCACCCTAACAGTACTGTGCACCAACATGACGTGACACAGAGGAAGAACATGTACAAGTAGCCAGTACGGCTGAGACTGATGGCATCAACAGGGTAGTAGACTGCATCACCATGAGGGGTTAGGGATCCTGTGTGTTCTGTATGGTAGCATACACCCTCACTCCATGCACCAGACAGCCATACATACATACACACACACACACACACACACACACACACACTGTGGAGACCACAAATGTCATTCACATATGGATAGCTGATATGTGTGTGATACACACACCACCCCTGCCTACGTCATGCTTTCCACACTGCAGTATGTACAGATCTCTACAACAGTGTACAGGGGCGTGTAACAATTGGAATGTATTCCCCACCATATGTGGCATATATGGTCACACAAGCAAACACACATGGCAGTACTGTGAATGATACACCTGCTATATGATGATATGTCTGACAGACATGCAGCAGTATTGGTCGCATTATGTGTAGCAACGCTACCTCTGGCAATTGTGCTGCTATATGCACACAGGAGGATGTAAGTGTTACAGGTGTCAAGTGACTTACAGTCAGTAACACCTGACCGCTGTGTAGGTTTTATGTCTTCACCATCAAGCAACAGTAACATAGCGTACTGTTTGCACATGTAATGGTAGGATGGCGTGTGACACACCTGTGAGCCATCCCCGGCAAACATCCATCTGCACAGGTGGATCACCACTTTATGTACACACATCCATCTATACCTGATGTACATCCTACCGTACTGTCAGTATTTCACCATATACAGGTGTCAATGACGGGGCTGCATTGCAACTGCATGTTATAGTTAGGCACAGATGAGTTACATACATCAGCTACTGCACATGCATGGTAGCCGCATGCCACTACAAATTGTGCATGCATGTTGGTCCTACATGCCTGTCATGTAGCCATGTTTGTATGCATTGCAATTGGTGGACATGTGTGATGACATACATAACACATGGACTGTTGTATGATATGATGGGTGTCATGGGTAACTAGTAGAAGGGAATGTGTCCTCGGTCAACATTGCTACCTCATGTACTGTTTGCATTCAACAGCCATGGACCCACCTTCCATTTGCGTGTGTGTGATTGCTGTAGCCACTTGTCTGCATGGAGGACAGCAAATGCTATGCTATGTACATATGTGTTGTGTGTGTGGTCTATGCACATATCCACGGCGATTACATGTATGTCATATCCAAACATATGTGTTCTTTGGTGTACAGCAACAGTCATCTGTGACAGCTGTGTATGACCCAGGGCCCCTGTTATGTATAGAGCTGACCTTGTTATGTACAGTGGTATCATTGCAATGCATATCACATGATGGAACCCTGTCAGTACATGTGTAGTCTGCACAGTTAATGTAGACCTATGTACAGTCCACTGGTCATGAGTCACACGGTGTTGTGGTAATGTATGACTGTGTATTGCTGGTCCAACAACATGGTGATGTCTGAGGGCTACATAGTAGACTGCGGTGTGTACCTCTGTGATCTGCACCTGAGACATCTGTGAAGGCTCCTGAGTGTGTACTGGTCAGTACATGTGAGTGGCCTTCATGTACGTGGGGACAGTAACACCATACTGTGCCCTTCTGTGTTTAGAATCCATGTGCATGCATGACGGCCCTTTGCAACTGCTACGTGTGTGAGCATGCCCAGTACGCCGTTGTGTAGATGGACACAGAGTACATTCCCAACTGAGCCCTTCCGTGTTTAGAATCTGTGTGCATGCAAGATGGCCCTTTGCAACTGCTAAGTGTGTGAGCATGCCCAGTACGTCGTTGTGTAGATGGACACACAGTACATTCCACACTGCGCCCTTCCTTGTTTAGAATCCATGTGCATGCATGATGGCACTTTGCAACTGCTACGTGTGTGAGCATGCCCAGTACGCCGCTGTGTAGATGGACACACAGTACATTCCAAACTGCACCCTTCCGTGTGTAGAATCCTTGTGCATGCAAGACCACCCTTTGAAACTGCTAAGTGTGTGAGCATGCCCAGTATGCCATTGTGTAGATGGACACACAGTACATTCCAAATGGATGTGTGATACTAAGTGTGTGGGCATGCCCAGTGACACCTTGTGTTGGTGATGTGCCTCTGTGTATGGGCATGGCCATTGACATCCTGTATAGCGATGGTGGTCATCCAGGCAACAGATGTCCATTTTCCACGTCACGATGGATGCCTACATTGAACACACTGGTAGACTGTCTTGAAGGGTGTACTGTCTGTGGCGCGTCCCGTATCTATGTAGTGTTGTTGTAGTGCTCCATAGATAGGCAGTTGCCCAGATCACACCACTGCCATTTGTTTGTCTACGTCTACCTTGGGACAGTAATATGCTTTTAGACTGCACACTCTCTATACATTCCCTATCAGCGTCCTTGCCTTTGCGGATGATGTCATCGACCTAGAAGTATGCCTCTGGGAGTGCTGTGTTCAGTAATCTCGGTAGCGCGTTCTGTAACTGCGTAATGCTGTAGTGTGATAACGATGTTAGGTGTAGGTTCAACTCCCAGCCCTGCCAAGTGTGTGTGTGTGTGTGTGTGTGTGTGTGTGTGTGTGTGTGTGTGTGTGTGTGTGTGTGTGTGTGTGTGTGTGTGTGTGCATGTGTTTCCAGCTGCCTGGGGACAGAGTAATGCTTTTAGACTGCTCACACCACATACCTATCGACGTCTTTGCCTTTGCGGATGATGTCATCCACCTTGAAGTATGCCTCTGGGAGTGCTGTGTTCAGTAATCTCGGTAGCGCATTCTGTAACTGCGTAATGCTGTAGTGTTATAAAGTAGTTAGATGTATGTTCGACCCCCAGCCCTGACAAGTGTGTGTGTGTGTGTGTGTGTGTGTGTGTGTGTGTGTGTGTGTGTGTGTGTGTGTGTGTGCGTTTCCAACTGCCTGGGGACAGAGTAATGCTTTTAGATGGCTCACACCACATACATTCCCTATCAGCGTCTTTGCCTTTGCGGATGATGTCATCCACCTAGAAGTATGCCTAAGGGAGTGCGGTGATGCCAGAACTCGGTAGCATGTTCTGTTACTGCATAATGCTGTAGTGTGGTAGACTAGACAGGTAGATGCTCAATTCCAGGGCATGGCAGGTGTGTGTTTGACAGTTATACCATATGTGTTGGTATCTGTGGGTGGCTAGCTGCAGGATGTGTTCATTTTGTTTTGTTGCTGACCTATATAGTGTCCACAGCCCACATATTCTGCCAAGACACTGGGTTGTCAACACATACATTCGCAAATAGGTCTGGTGAGTAACTGTCAGCAGCCCTACTCTTACCCTTGCTACGGTCTGACCCATGTGGCGCAACATAACACACGTGCCTTGATATTAACAACACTACATGATGCAGGTGGCACAAGTAGTTTCCTTTATATTCCTGTCTAATGCATTGCTGTCATGTGGTTCGCTGTTGTGATATAAATGCCATATCTACATGTGTGTACATGTATATGTGTGTATGTATATATACATACATATATATATATATATATATATATATATATATATATATATATATATATATATATATATGTCCATGTATATATGTATACAAATAATATATGTGATATATGTAGATGTAGAGGTGGACATAGATGTGAACATATGTCTGGGGACATCAGCACTATTGGCTATTTGTGCTGGATGATCTATACGTGATAACCTGGGATCTATGTATATCTGCCATGGCGTGGTGTTAATGCACATCATCTGTGGTGTGCAGGGCCACGGGTTGTAGTCGTGTAGACAACGGTTATTTTGTTGCTGGGAAGACCATGGGACATTGAATATGGTGATGGTAAGGCACCTGTTGCCAGTTGTGTGTGGATCTGAGCGAAACTGAGCAGTGGTTAATATGTTGGAGGTTCGGTATGGGTAATATAACTATTCATTAGAAGACTATACTATGCAGATGAGGTTGACTATGGTGTATCACATTTATCACCAGGGTGTGCTGCTGGTCCCTGGAGTGTATGTGTGTAGTCAGCCAGGTGCAGGTCTCGAATATAGTTGACAGCATGGGAGGGGGGGGTCAGACATACTGTACGTACATTGCAGAACTGTGCTTCGGGAGTGCTCCTGCCTTAGCACACCTAAGCTAGGGGTGTGTCTAAACCTGCCTGGTGACGTTGGGAGGGATGACAGCAGTGGTGGGGTAGTCAGGGTGTACAGGCTGCACAAACAGGTGTTGATCAGCACAATCAGCTGATGACATGGCCAGCCCGCATATGAACAGTAGATTAATGCGAGCAAGCAGCATACACACAGGTTTCGTCCACACTCTACACTACCGGTGTATACCTGCAGGGACATTTCACGACACAGTCCAACCAAATGACACAGGCTGCAGCAGGCAACATATACACCAACATGTGCAGGAGGCTGGGGCAGTGAGGATGTGTATGTTGCCAAACAACCCTTACTGGGGTGATATAAAACTTTATAGACCGAGGGTGACTTACCAGGGTCTACATGGGCTGGGGATGTTGGAGCACTGTGGGGTGGATAGAGACCTCCTACAGCAGCTTGTTGACCTGTGCCTAACACATCAAACAGGCCAAGGGAAACGCATCACAGAGGATGCCATGGGATGTGTTGGCCTAGGTGTACTAGCCGCAGGTACCTCGCACAGCACAACTGGAGATATCATGGGTATCTCACAGGCATCTGCATCCAGAGTATTGCACCAGTTCACAGATGCCATGTCAACACATGCTAGTGAGCATGTACAGGTCCTCCACACACGTGATTAGTGGACCAGCAATATGCATCTTTCAACAACATGGATGAGTACCCTGGGGTACTGGATGCTATAGCCTGCACATGTAGCACCACCCGGGGAGCAGGGTAGGGCCTACAGTCAGTGCAGGGGCATACTCTCCAACAGCTAGGCCATATGTGATGGCCAGGGCATGAGATTGAATGTGTGTGCTGTCTGCCCTGGCAGCTATGATGTGTCCGATATATGGCATCTGACACAGCTGTAGCACACCAATGCCTATACGGACATCCCCTACAGTCTCCTAGTGGGGGATGCTAGGTAAACACTGGTATAGTGGCTTATAACACCCATCAGCAATGCACACACACACACCTGAACACTCACACCATACTGAGGTGGATGCACAGGCAAGACATATACATGTGCATGTGTTTGGGATGCTCGGTTCACAGTTCTGGTGTCCAGACACATCTGTTGGGGCTCTGCAGTATTCACAAGCTACATGCATACAGGTTGTTATGGTATTTGCTATGCTACACAATGTTATCCTGCAGTAACAATTGCAGCAGGAACAGCATGGGGCAGGGCCACACAGCCCAACACCACTGCCAAGGCCTGTACAGGCACATTGTGACTTGGTGAAGGAACTATCTGAGTAGGGCACAGTCGGCAAAAGCTCGTGCACAGTATGACCTGCCCTTGACAAAGAGGCAACACAAGGCATATGCACTGACACAGTAGGTACCCACGGATTTCCCCTCTCTGACCTGCACACAGTACAATGGATGCCAAACATGACAGTACCTGTGCTCGGCCATGTGTGGGAGGTGGACTGTGTGCATCCGACATAGGCAGCACTCCAGCACCGTCCTCAAGTCCGTAACACAACCAGGGTATGTCTATTGACCTAACAAGTGGCAGTTGTATTAGAATGTGTGCTTACCCATTGCTATGGTATGTATGTGAGCATACAAGTGACTGTGGTGGCCAAATGTTAGGGCAGCAGACAGTACACATCCATAGTGGCACCATGACCTCTGTAGCACATACGGGGGTCACAATGGTAGCCTGTAGTACACAGGGTGTCCTAACCCACCGCAGATTATGGGCTGACCATCATGTGTGTGTCCGTACAGCCCACACACAGTCCATGCAGCTGGACAGATGTGGACCAATACAGACAAATGATATACAATGGCCTATGGATATGCTCAATGACTGATCCCAACCCCCTATGACACACACAGATGACAGCAGGCCAGGCTGTTTAATGTAGGTTGTGTAATAGGACGTCCAACACCACTGTGCTGGTAATTAATCCTGGGAACTGACGTACCCTGGTATCCCTCCAACCAGCAATTTAGGTAGGTCCACACACTGACATGGAGTACCCGGCAGACTAGTACAGTAGCGGCAGATGTGTACAACTGTTGGCTGTGCCCCCCATCACACCTACACATGTGAGAGTCATGTGCACCACCCACGGTGCTGTGTAGGACTGTGGTTGTGGTTGCGTGTCCCCCCACGCTATACAGACATGTAGCAACTGTCAATGCCACATGACCATTAGCTACCCTGAAGACACAGCATGTCACCTGTCTGTGTAGAACAGAGGGGCCAGCAACACAGTACTAACTATCTGGACATGTGACACATGCAATACAGTTGACCATACTTTGCATGCTCACACACATGATGGTATTCTCAATCTACAGCATGCGTAACAGTCATACTGGGCATGCTCACACACTGAAACACAGGATGGCCAGGCATGCACACACCAGTGGTCCGGACATATCTGCCATTACATTGCTATACTGTTGGATGTCTGCGCTGTATTGTGTTAGCAGTCTATTGTCTGTACATATGCCATGGTCTATTTTAATTCATATGAGCTATGTGCACAGGGTACTTCTACCATCACGTGTATAGGGCGGTTCTTTGTTTGCGGACAGGCCAACTCCTTTGGATACAAACCGGGTAATGCACAGTCCAGCAGGTGGGAGCTGTTGTGCATGGGTTTGCACAGTATTAAGCACTGCTAACCTCTGGTCACAGCATCTTATACACGTTTAGACTCCACATTTCTTTGACAGGGCACTACTGGCATACTGGTAGACAAACACGCTTACAGCCACTCGCTCTCCAACATTTCCGCTTACATTTGTCACTCACGCTGGGTGTGTGCGATCCCTTGTGATGTGTATTACATCAGACTACATGACTATAGTATTGGGTATGTATAACCATTTTGCGACGGCAGCCATTCCACTGTACGGACTCGGTGGCCTGTCCAGTGACGTAATCATATTATATGCATGTTCCTCATATGATCTGCTCCCATCTGCCTGATACATGGGAACCGATACTCTGCAATGCTGACATGTGGCTTGAGTTTGTTAACGCAGCTGTCTGCTGAGTCATGCTACCGCATACCTACTGCACGTTGACCACCTTTCAGATTGCACGACGGGAGACTGTAGGAGTGACACCTTTCCCACTTTGCATGGGACAGTCCCTCATCACACATCACATGTGACAATACCAGAACTCTCCACCAATTGGGGACACATTTCTGCAGAATCAGGGACAGGTCATGAAAAACAGGGACACTTTTACAAAAGTAGTGCTATTAACTTGACACATTGACAGAATCAGAGCATATGACTTAATACACATATTCTGAAGTAACAGTTGTTTATAACTCTTACTTATTGTCATTAGTCAGTAAGTGCAATTCACCACCTTTCCTTCAACAGCTACTACTTTTAGGAGAGATTAAGAAGGACACAGTCAGACTTGCAGTCAAACCCAGGGACGTACCTGACATTCAGGGACAGTTGAGTGGTATGGACAATACTCTAGCCATTGCAACTGTCCTGATTAGGGGATCTTCTCATGTTGTAGGTGTCTGTACTGGTAGCTTGTTACAGGTCTTGTATACCTGACACGTTGATATGTCATATGTAGTAGCATAAGCAACTATACTGCTGATAGACTACACCTTGATTTGTTCCGATATGTATATTTCTGTACTATGCATGGCTGTAAGCATGTTCTGCCCTGGTACATCTTACAGTTCTACAGAGCAGGTTCCACTTTGGCCCTTCAGACTGGTGGCTGCCCTATAGACCCTATATGTAGAGCTATCACATGTGTCAAGGCAACATATACCAACAGCATACCTCTCAACTGTCCCTGATTTTCAGAGCCATCCCTGATTTTGACTCAAATTTTAACTCTGTCCCTCTTAATCCCTCCTAAAACTAGTGATGTTTGGAGGAAAGGTGGTGAATTACACTTCATGAATAATGACAATAATTAAGAGTTACAAACTTCTTTTACTTCAGAAAATGTGTATTAATTCATATGCTCTGATTCTGTCAATGTTTCCAGTTAATAGCTCTAATATTTTAAATGTGTCCCTGATTGTCCTTGTGTTTTCTTGACTTGTCTGTGATTCTGTTGAAATTTGTCTCCAATTGGTGGAGAGGTCTGACCCACAGTCAGTAGTACACGGATGACCTCCACGGCTTGCATACATTAAGGTTATTCATGTAGCATTATAATTGATAATACTGTTTCTTATTACATGTAGCTGTTACTGATACAACAAATTGATGTCTGACACCACTACACACACACTATATAGCCTCCATTCCCGGACTCACAGGCCATGTGCCATAACTGTCATTTTGCAAGACACAACTGCCCAGACGGGTGTGTCCCTCGCAGGCGTACGGGTGTTTAGCCTCTTCTATTATGCTATCATCTACCTGAGGTGGTCACCAACTTATGCACTTTCCGTTAGTAGCAGAACTCACATACCAATGGGTGTGAATGAACACTGTATCAGGAACAATGCATAACACCCTGTGGGACACATTTAGACGATTGGTTCTATTAACCAGACACATTCAGTTACAGAACATATGTATTCATTCACGTGCCGCTTATGACTCAAACATGTTGTCATCTGTCATTACCTGTATTCCGCCACCTGTTCACCTAATATCACTAGTTCTGGCAGTATTTAGTTGGACTTTGTTAAATTCTGATACATAACTATGGACGTCCATGCTAATCGGGTACACGGCACTGTGTAGGTCTCTATGTATTCCCCAATGGTTTACAAACTATCCGGTAGATGTGCTCTTCAGGTTTGGGAGGTGTAGGCATATGCTATGCTCACATAGGAATATTAATGACTTTCACTGGGTGGGCCTACTACATCTCTGCCAACCAGCACCTGCACACTTAAGCCCATTAATGCATACCCATGCTCCACCTACCTGGTAACCCTCTACAGCAGTCGTGACAAATACTTACTGTGAGCGCAGCTGGGGTATGAGCACACCCCTACACATTGCCCACTCTCCCCATCTTGGGACACATGTTGTACGTTTTGTCAACCCATGTATTATCACACTTGCACAACCTACTGTTCCATGTACACCTACATCCTGCTCATATTAGTGTCAGCAGATTCTTTCATACCCTGAATTTTTGGGGTCCCGCAAGGGACACCATTATCCATGTATTGATCTGTATTGCCTGTCTGTATGTCTGTCTGGCCTAGCTGGGTGATGTGGGGGGTACAACGTTTCTTTATTGGACCTCCCAGTCACAAATGCCCGGGCTGTAAATATGTTACCCCTAATTGCTGTGAAGTAATCTATTTATGTGAATGTGTATATCTACACTGACATATAGTTTGTTTTGTGTGTATGTGTATATATCACTACCTGTTGTTTGTGTATATATATCTATCTATATATATATATCCGTATGGATATATATGTGTATGTAAATTAATATAGTTATGTGTATATATACGTTTTTATCTATATATACATCTGTGTGTCCGTTAACATATACATTTCCCGGACATGGACACTTACACATGTGTATTGGTTTTATCCCAGCTTCAACAGCATACTATTGCCTTAGTCATTCTGACACCGACACTTCACTCCGGTGAACTTGTGCTCAGTATATTGCACGTTATGCAACGGACAGATGTCGCAAGTTTTTCATGTCTAGGGTGCCGCTGCTAACTGGGTTGTGATAATGTCATTTGACATATTCCTCGTATGCGCAGCCTATTTTTCCTGCTACTGTGTTTGTTTCTGTACACATTCATATTATTACTGTTGATAGGATGTGTGTTTGTGTTACTGTGACTGTACGTCGACAAATTGTTGTCTTCATGTAGTTGTGTCTTTCTGCTTTTCCCGGTTTGGGGTCATCACAGCAGAACTCCATTCCGCTCATGGGTGGCATATAGGTTTTACGTGCCAGGCTGCCAGACCTGACGCACAACGTCCGACAACGATACGCCCATTCACGCATGTCTCCCTGCAAACGACGCTCTATCTGGGAATCGCACCTACGTACTAGCTGACCTCCACGGGCCGCTGCATTGCACCTGGCGCAACATACCCTATCACTCCTGTGTCCATGCTCGCATATCCATAGTTTCTCCTGCACACCCATGTTGAGTTTCCCCGCATAACAGCCATTATACACCTGATATCGCAGCCATGACACACCTTTGCACATTGCCCTCTAATGAGCATTGGGGCCCTACACACATTTTGTACCACCTCGTGTATTCACAGGCTCACCGTCCATTCATATTTGCACATACGTGCCTTTCCTGGTGTTATGGATTACGAACGATTTGCGGGTTACAAGTGTAGGTGGCCGCAACATGTCCTACATTCCGTCTGTTTACAATGTTGACGTAGCACTTCATAATTCCTAACTTGCTCTGGATTCCCTTCACAACCTTTAGGTTTGCTTTTGTCTTTCAGCGTTCCTAACATATATATATATATATGTATATATATATATATATATATATATATATATATATATATATATATATATATATATATATATATATATATATATATATATATATATATATATATATATATATATATATGTATATATTGATAAATATGTAGATATATAATTGCATATTTCTGTTATGTCTGTGGATATTTATCTATACACACATCTATCTAACTACATATATATATATATATATATATATATATATATATATATATATATATATATATGAAAGTCACAGCTGTAGAAGACAACATACATTTGCTATGCTAATAGCTGCGTACACCCGCGCAGGCCCACTTGCATCTACTTATTCTGAGTTACATATGTTTACAGGCACGTCTTTAGGATTACATATGCCTTATTCCTTATGACAGCACCACTTTGATGGAATCTGGTTAATGGACCCATGGGAACGCGGTCACCTTTACATGTATAAATGTTGGCTTTACAGCACAGAGGCATTCATTACACAATTAATATGTGCTAAAGTCGTACTTAAACCGGGAATGCCTTTACGTTGGGTGGATGCTGTAACCACTACACTATTGGTGTTCTGGCTCATTTATATGTATACCCATGGTTCATAGCTACTCTGACATACGCCTCACCACTTCCCTTACACAGCAGGCATCCATTCTCCTGCTGGGAAAACCGCAGTACTACAGTTAGGACATTCCCTGTTTCCTACTGCTCTGGACCCGTGCTGCAAGTCTACTCACTCCAAGGATATTCATAACTCCTACGCTTATAGTCCTCGCACATACGCATGTTTGATTGTCAGGGTGTTCAAGTGCTGGTCCAGGTTTAAGCTCTGCCAACTGGTGACTAGCACTGCCCTGGCACTGTTCAAAGATCAGACGTAGCACATGGACAGAGTTAGTCCAGAGTTTAACATTCTACCTGTGTTTACAGATGCAGGTGTTACGGCACCTCTGACCACATTATTGGATCGGGTCTACATAATTTAGGGTGGGGAGTGGTTCCTCTACATAATGCAGTTGGGGGGTGGTTTCCCTTCCCATTTGACTATTTCATTCATTTATACATACAATGAATATTATTCTGGACATCTGTTATGAATTCACTACAGGTATGCAATAGTCCTGTCAACAGATGGGACAGTTGGTTGGTGTACTTCTGTGTATGGACCAGTCTGATACTCGGGGACTCGTGTCTACAGTGACAGGGACAAGGCTATGACAAGTCAGGGACAATCACGGACACTTCTACCATATTAGTACTATTAACTTGGAACGTGTTGACAGATTCGTAATACTACTAATTGTCTGCAGTTAAATGCATCTATTACTCTTCATTGTTGTAAGTAGTCATTCTCATTCAACACCTTTCCCCCAAAGGTCACTGGTTTTGTGAGTTTTTAAGGGTCTGCCCAGTTATTGTGCGAATGCTCTGACCATTGGTATCGTTGACATTGTCATATGTACAGGTTGTGCTGTATTCTGGTGACTAGGGTTGGCACCTTTCCACATGGCCAAGATGGGACATTTTCAGAACACATATCAGATTTTACAAGCCTAAACATACCCACGGTCAGTACAACAGATAGAACTTATTTGCCTATATAAAAGCTTGTTGTTGTAGCGGTTTAGTTGCTTATTCTGTTTCTTGTAACATTTAGGTATTGCAGATACTGCAATAATTATTTTCTGCTACTACTACATAACATATGGGACATAATTATGTCCTACAATCCCAGGGCATTTGCCATTTGAAATGTCTTTTGTCAGGACACAACTGTCAAATGATGGACTGTCCCTCACAAAGCGAGACAGATGATAACCCTACTGCAGACACTAGATTGTTTGGGCCAACACATAGCCATGGTCAGTGCAGGTTTAGAACATTCATTTGTTTCCTAGCTGTGAGCCTTATACCTTTGGCACTTTTGTTGTTTGCCTGTTTCTTGTATGAATTATGTTTATTCTATCCTGATGTGACCGCTTTAGGCAACTGTTACATGTAGTATGGTGCATAGTTATTTCCTACGGTCACAAGACATTTGGCATCGTACCATTGTTGGTCAGGTCACACCTACACACACATTAATTGTCCCTCACACAGTGGATCAGGGGTATCCTGTTTACGTCAGTGCCTTCATCACCGTTATATCATGTGCCACTATGCGAATGTGTGCAATACATTGTCTCGCTTATTCGTGTCTGGACACGTGCGTCACGGACAGGTGTTTGATCCTGGGTAGTAGGTTATGCATGACCATTTAGGGCTGGACAGTGTCGTGCACCACTAATGCACATTCCAACTTGTGTCCAGATATCTACAGGACTGGACTTTGTGTCTTCCATTCTAATGTTTACACAGGTTACTTATCCCGTGAGGGATATCCCAAAAATTGAACAAGACCAAAACAAGACAAATACCGACCATTCTTCTGGTGTTATGGAAATGTGCTGGGGGTTTTACATGCAAGGGATACATTGTGTGCAATCCTGCAACTGCCTGGGGTGACACTACCTACTACATATGCGTAGTGGTCAGTATGTGTAGATGTGGCTGCACCAAACCAGTAGGCCAAGTATGGCTGGATTTGGTGGACGTTCAGGTAAGGGAGCGGGTTGTGTGATGTGGAGGGAATGCTGGGTAGTCCATTATGCATCCAGGTGTGTTGCATTTGTTATGGCCAGTTCCATCAGGACCAATCTTTGGGTATGTGCCGGTGACATGTCTATACATTTGTATCACACATTTCAATATTCATATGTTTGTGGGATTGTGTTCTACAGTATGGCACGTCTAGTTGTATTGCAGCTGTTTATACATGTTTTTGTGTTTCTTTCAGCTTCACCTGCTGCTCCCTCATACACCTCCGGTTCACCTATTCTGCATACGACACAGTTTCACCATGGAGGATTGTACCATTACCCATCCCCCCACACACACATTTTCCTCACACCCCATACATCACTGCTTTGGTTATTGGCCCATGACACGGCCAGAGTAACACATTGAATACCCTACATATGGCAGGTACCTGTATGGTTGTGTGGACTACCCTGCCATGTTTGCTTTCCACATGCTATACCTCACGCACATAGGTACACGCCCATACTTAACTTTCATTATATGGTTGGTATACCCAGGTACTACCCGTTCAACTGTGACACATCCTGACAAGTTCGGCTTGTACCACTGATTTGCGGATTTTGGCAGACTGTTCTAATCATTAGTAGGATGCCACCTTTTCCTATGTCCAGGATGGGATATATTCCATACACATATCCGACTGTACTGGACAGCACATACCCACAGTCGATGGTATGGATAATACTGTTCCTTTCAGCCTACATGTTTCCTTATTGTTGTAGCTGTTTATATGCTCCTTCTGTTTCGTTTACATGCTTATTCTATTTCCTGTCACATTTGGTAAGTGAAATACGGACATACCTTTTGTATGTGACTATTACATGCCTTGTGGGATATGATTCGGACATACGGTCGCTAGACATGTACATTTATCGTGTATTTTGTTATGGACACATCTGCCCAGCTGTGTACCCTCCCTCACATTATGGGTCAGCTGGTGACCCTAACCATTGGGCTGGACTTACCTACTAGTGGCTCGCTAATATATGATGCATTTCACTTCCACTTGGTATAGCTAACTACACTGCATTGGACTACAGGCACATGGTTTTCCATGTCGTTTGTTCGCGGGATAGGGACCCGTTATTCCTTACCATGCATTTGTGTTTGCTTCTTCATTTTGTGTTCGCAGGAACTTTCTTGCATGCTTTGCATATGTTTCAGTATCCACGGACACTGACAGATGTGATTACTATCTTGCAACTTGTTATATGCAAGCATTTTAGGTTGCACGTCGACAGCTGGCATTTCCACGTCTCCGTGTGGCACTTCGACATGCCCTATGCACTCGCGCTCCTTTCCTGTGCACGTGGCTGTGGCGGTGACGCACCTTCATTAATATGCATTTGGTGCTACTGCGCCATCTTCACGCTGCACTGTCGGCGCAAGCCTACCGCTGGCCTTGCGCCGAGCTTCATGAATCCCGGGGAATGTGTCTGTTAACATAAAACTTATTTTTTTATTATTTATTTTCTTTCTATGTATGCAGTTAGTAGATAACTATTCCTCCAAATGTATAAAAGCCTCATAGCTTGCTTTATACCCTGGGTGCTATATGAAAAATAAAAGTTAAAAAAAAGATGACAAGCAGCATATTTGAAATATACTAATGTGATGATAAAACTGCAGCACCAGCAGTTATTCACACACCATTTATTTGCTACCAGATCCTTCAGGACAGGACAACAAGGGGACTGAATGTCTGCAGCAATATTGTGATGACACAACTGAATCCTTTGGATATGATGAGCAACATAAAATGCCACTAAGGCAAAATGATCAGGTAGCCATAGGTCTTCTTCCATAAAAGAATAATTCATCTGTTTGCCAAGTAAATGATATGTCATGTAAAATATTATCACGTTAAAGGATGTGATTTAATTTGATAGGTATGTGACTAGTATTTAATCATGCAAAGTTTTTCTGCTAGACATACCACTGGTAAAAATTCTTACCATTATAGTTGTGAAAGTGTGAAAATAATTACATTGCAAGATGTTTTTTGTATATTCGAAAACATATTAATTCATTATTTTCCTATGCTGATTTATCTTATTCGGGGAAGCTATTGTTTGTCCCAAGAAACACATTGCATAATGTGGACAAAGTACTGGATGGGACATCAATCTGTTCTTGGAGACACACACACACACACACACACACACACACACACACACACACACACACACACACACACACACACACACACACACACACACACACACACACACACACACACACACACACATGCTGTCTTTCAGACAGTTTGGAAGCTGAAGAAGTGAACAAATTGTCAGTTTTTGCAAAAACTTACACAGATACAGGGAAGTAGCATCTGTTTATGTGAACCAACAGTACTACTCACGGCACCTCAGTAAATTCATTGAGATTTAAAAATAGTCTGGTGTCAGAAAAAAAAAAAAACAGAATTATGTGGTTCATTAATTCATTGCTAATTGCCAGATCCTAAGACAAGGAAACAAGGATGGTGTAAAATGGGTATAAATTAACAGAATGACAAAGTTTTATAAGAAGTGTTTCTACATAAAAGTACAAACAGTAGCAAATATTAGTTTGTGCAGATATGGCTAACGTAATGCAAAAACACATAAAAAATTAGAAGCTTTGCCTAAAATATTTGAACTATTGTCTCTATGATGCAAGTCAGGAGTGGTACAGTGACATAGCAGTTAGCATCTCTCTCTCACAATGTTGAGTTTTCTAGTTCAGTTCCTATCTGAGTTGCTTCTATAGGGGTGGGATTTCAAAAAATTCTTCCAATGCATTCCTCTGAAGCTTTCAGGGTAATTGAAGGGCAGTGTAACAAAAAGTATTCCTGTGTGATATGCAAAGGAAAAGTAATGTAGATATGGCAGATCTTATCTGATAGACTAATGCAGTGCATGTTGGATCTGCTTATATTATGGTTGTATGTATACATAATCAAAGAATTCCAAAATTTCTTACACTATCCTTCCCAAAGGGGTTTGCTGTTGAACCACTGACACTGCTGACATTTTAGTTTAATAAATATAGTTTTACTGATGTAACTAAGTTTGCATGCACTGTATGCTGCGTAGCTACCCAAGGGGGGGGGGGGGGCATAGTGAATTGTTCAGTTTCTAGAGGTACTGATTTGAAGGTGGCCTCACTATGCCAGGAAAACTGGCATTTTATTACATTCTGTGTTAATGAATCTCATTACCTATGAGAATAGCACAGACTTACTCTAGGACTTGGCGGGGTAGCGGAGTCTGGTGGATGAGCTGGCACAACAGCTCCACCTATAGGTCAAACCTGGTAATGCTGGCATGGAGCATGGTCTATCATCCAGTACGAGCTGCATTTGTTTTTTATTTTATTTTACTTATTTTATTTTACATTTGTTTACCTGGAAAGTCTGACTGGACACAAGTCCATTTTCAGCGGAGGCCTGGGGAGAAAAGCTCCAAACATTAATACAGTTAATGGAGATAAAACAGTCTCATATAAAGGAACATAGTACAATACATGTTACAAATACATTAAAAATACATTAAATTGAGCTTAGGTAGGCCTAGGGAGAAAAGCTCCCAACACTACTACAGTTCCAAGGAGACAGAAATAGTACCAAAGAAGAAAACAGAGCCATACATGTTAAGAATATATTTGAATATAGATAGCAGTGATAAACAATGTCTAAATTTCTGCTCGTAAGCTAATACCCGTGTAAATATTTTTACAAGTGGGACTTGGGGAGCAACCATTTGATCCTTAGCAGAATTCTAGCAACAGTGCAGTGGTATGACCTAGCCTGGAGAGTAACATGAGCAATGCCAGTTATTACTGTAGTGGGTTCTGAGAAGCTTTTTAAATTGTGAGGTGGAGCTAGTGGAAGTTAAGTGGCTTGGAAGTGAATTCCAGGTTCTGGCAATGGAGCAGGCAAAGAGAGATTTGCCAGCATTATTTTTATGTTTGATGACATTTATGTGGTTCTGAGAGCTAGATCTTAAGGTTCTAGTGGTGGTGTAGGGGTGAATTAGCTTCTGAAGTGCAGGGGTTTTGTTGGGAAAGTAGTATAGCTTGTGAGCTATTGAGAGTTGGTTGAGTAGGAGTAGTTGGGGTAACTCAAGCAAGTTAAGTTGCTTGAGAGCTAGACCCTGATGGGATCTATGAGAAGCATCAGTAGCAAACTTGGCAGTCTTGTTGTAGCAGGATTCCAATTTGCTTAGTTCAGTGTGCCGAAGGTTAATTAAGATAGGGGAGGCATAGAGGAGAATGGATAAGAGGTGAGTCCTTGCTAAGGTGGCCTTGGTAGGTTTAGTGATGAACTGTCTGTTCCTGTATAGGAGACCAAACTTTTTGTTAACTTTCTTAATTGTTTGGGCTATGTGTAAGTCAAATTTTAGGTTATTATCAATTTCAACAACTAATAGTTCTGTGTGTGTTGTTGGGGTGATTTGTATGTTGTCTTTACATGTTATGGTAAAGTCATTATTTAGTGGAGGAGATCTAAAAGGGCTAAAGAGAATGAGTTTGTTTTTTTTTGGGATTGAGAATAAGTTTTATGTTAATGAACCATGCTTCTGCTAAGAAAAAGTTTTTCTAGGTTATGTTTTTTAGCTCCTGTAGGGTGGGGGAGGCACATATAATAGTGGTATCATCTGCATATTGCAGTACTAAAGCAGAGAGTGAGGATGAAACTATCTGGTTAGTAAACAGTGAGAATAGCAAAGGTCCTAGTATGGACCCCTGTGGGACACCTATCCCTACAAGTAGTAGGGGGGACAGTTGTTCTTGCCATAGAACAGCCTGCTGATGATTTGATAAGTAGTTATTGAACCAGGATATGGTGGAGGAGCTTATGTTAAGGGAAGATAGAGTTTCTAGAAGCATACTATGGTTCACCATATCAAAGGCTGTTGATAAGTCTAAAAATATTGAGGATAAAAATAGTCCCTTATTTCTATGGTGGTTGACAATGTTGGTAAAGGAGAGTAGTGCTGTAGTAGTGCTATGGGAGGGTCGGAAGCCATGCTGGGATGTGGATAGCAGGTCATTCTTAAGGAGGTACTGCATTAGTTGGGAATGAACTACTCTCTCTAATATTTTTGATAGAGGTGATAGGATTGCAATAGGGTGGTAGCTGTAAGCTCAAGGGACTTAGCCCCTTTGTGTAGTGGTATAATATGTGATATTTTCCAGAAGTGAGGTACTTTACATTCTGATATTGATCTGTTTATAAGAATGGACACTGGATAGGCTATAGCTTCAGGTGTTATTTGAAGGAAGTCTGCAATTAGATTGTCAGCTGCTAGAGTGGTTGGTTTTAGTTTTCTGAGGAGTCTTGCAATTGTATTAGTGGGGACTGGGTCCAGGGAAAAACTGGAGGAGTTGTTTGTCGTACTGAAGTTGGGAGGGGGTCTCTGTAGGCAAGGGGCTAGTAGTAGTATTCTGAGTGTTAGCTAGGGCTTGGACTGTTTCAGTAAAAAAATTGTTAAATTGGGTCGGGATAATGTCATGGTTATTTGGTAATACAGGGGTAGGAGTGCTCGATTTACCTGGGTGCAGTAAAGTGTTTATAGTGGCCCAGAATTTTTGAGGGTTGTGAGCATATTTTTCTTGTATGGTTAGATGGTAATTAGTTTTGTCACATTTTATTAGTTTTTTAGCTTTGTTGCAGAGCTCAAGATAAGTCTGTCTCAAGGTGGTGTTTTTTTGTTTGTGGAATTTTGCCCAGGCTTTGTCCCTTTCTTTCATTATGGTTTTAGTATCTTTTGTTAGCCATGGGGCATAGTTAGCTTTGATTCTAATGGTTCTGGGGGGTGCATGGCAGTTTAGGATTTCAAGGAAGGTTGAGTTGAAGTACTGCACAGCATCATCTAGAGGTAGTTGTCTTAATGGAGTACAGTTGCAGCATTTAGTGAGTTGATTAGTTCATTAGCTCTGAAGGTCTTTTTAATACATACTGCTGTGAGGATGGGTTGTTTATTGTGGTGGGATCGATTCCTAATTAAGTAGGTCACTTGATGGTCACTCAGACTGTCAGGAAGATAGCCTGATTGTTGAGCTAATGTGGGGTCTGATAGCAGAATCCAGTCTAAGGTTCTGTCAATTCTTGTGGGGGCAGTTATAATTTGGTTAAACCCATGGAGGTTAATATGGGTGGTGGGATTTTAGCTGGAACAGTCAGACCCGTCAATGTTAAAATCTCCTAATAGTATGGTTTCTTGTGGAAGGGAGGATGACATCCAGTTTAGTAGGCTTTCCAGTATGATAGCATTGTTACCTGGTGAGATATATCCACCTGCAATAATTATTTGTTTGTTGGAGTTAACTT
The DNA here is from genome assembly GCF_019279795.1 of Protopterus annectens. Classification (NCBI taxonomy): domain Eukaryota; kingdom Metazoa; phylum Chordata; order Ceratodontiformes; family Protopteridae; genus Protopterus; species Protopterus annectens. Next base: position 706,955,234 of record NC_056726.1, read on the forward strand.
CTAATTTGGCTAGAATTAGTTCTATGTCTTTTACTTCTTGGGAATTGCACTCAAATTGTTCAATGGTGAGGTGGTTTTGGAATAGTATTGCAACACCGCCTCCTTTTTTACCAGGTCTGTCCCTACATATAATATTGAACCCAGGGGCAGTAATTTAATTATCGTGGTGTTCAGGTTTGAGCCAAGTTTCAGTTAGGACCACAACTTCTGGTTTGTATAGAGCTAGTAGAGCATGAAGGTCCTGGATTTTATTAAGAATATTTCTAACATTAATGTTTAAAAGGAGGAGAGATGAGGATGGTCGTAGATATGAAGGATTGGTGGTTTGTAGGATGATATTGGTGATCAAGAAGAGGAGGATGAGTGGGAGGGCAGCACCAAGGATCAAATGGTGGAAATTAAAAAAGGGTAATTGTGAGGTGGAGTTCTGGGAAGAGTTAAGACAGGCACTGGGTGGCAGTGAAGAGTTACTAAATAGCTGGGTAACTACAGCAGAGCTAGTAAGAGAGATGGCTAGAAAGGTGCTTGGTGTGACATCTGGAAAGAGGACAAGGAGACCTGGTGGTGGAATGAAGAAGTACAGGAGAGTATGCAGGGAAAGTGGTTGGCGAAGAAGAAGTGGGACTGTCAGAGAGATGAAGAAAGTAGACAAGAGTATAAGGAGATGAGGTACATGGCAAAGAGAGAGGTGATGAAGGCTAAGGATAAGGCGTTTGAAGAGTTGTACGAAAGGTTAGACACTAAGGAGGGAGAAAAGGACCTGTACCGATTCGCAAGATAGAGGGACCGAGCTAGTAAAGATGTGCAGCAGGTAAGGGTGATAAAGGATAACCAGGCAAATGTACTCACAGGCGAGGAGAGTGTGTTGAGCAGATGGAAAGAGAACTTTGAGGGGCTGATGAATGAAGAGAATGAGAAGGAGAGAAGGTTGGATGATGTGGGGATAGTGAATCATGAAGTGCAGTGGATTAGCAAGGAGGAAGTAAGGATAGCTATGAAGAGGATGAAGAATGGAAAGGTTGTTGGTCCAGATGACATAACTGTGGAAGCATGGAGGTGTTTAGGTGAAATGGCAGTGGAGTTTTTAACTAGATTGTTTAATGAAATCTTGGAAAGTGAGAGGATGCCTGAGGAATGGAGAAAAAGTGTTTAGGTACCGATTTTTAAGAATAAGGGTGATGTGCAGAGCTGTAGTATCTACAGAGGGATTAAATTGATCAGTCACAGCATGAGGTTATGGGAAAGAGTAGTGGAAGCTAGGTTAAGAAGGGAGGTGATGATTAGTGATCAGCAGTATGGTTTCATGCCAGGAAAGAGCACTACAGATGTGATGTTTGCTCTGAGAGTGTTGATGGAGATGTACTGAGAAGGTCAGAAGGAGTTGCATTGTGTCTTTTTGGACTTAGAGAAAGCATATGACAGGGTGCCTAGAGAGGAGTTGTGGTATTGCATGAGGAAGTCAGGAGTGTCAGAGAAGTATGTAAGAGTGGTACAGGATATGTACGAGGGTAGTGTGACAGTGGTGAGGTCTGCGGTGGGAGTGACGGACGCATTTAAGGTAGAGGTGGGATTACATCAAGGATCAGCTCTGAGCCCTTTCTTATTTTCAATGGTGATGGACAGGTTGACAGACAAGATCAGACAGGAGTCCCTGTGGACTATGATGTTTGCAGATGACATTGTGATCTGTAGTGAGAGTAGAGAACAGCTGGAGGAGACCCTGGAGAGGTGGAGATATGCTCTAGAGAGAAGAGGAAAGAAGGTCAGCAGGACTAAGTCAGAATATGTGTATGTGAATGAGAAGGAGGATAGAGAAATGGTGAGGATGCAGGGAGTAGAGGTGGCAAAGGTGGATGCGTTTAAATACTTGGGATCAACAGTTCAGAGTAATGGTGAGTGTGGAAGGGAGGTGAAGAACAGAGTACAGGCAGAATGGAGTGGGTGGACAAGAGTGTCAGGAGTGATTTGTGACAGACGAGTACCAGTAAGAGTGAAAGGGAAGGTCTACAAGAGGGTAGTGAGACCAGCTATGTTATATGGGTTGGAGACAGTGGCATTGACAAAAAGGCAGGAGTCAGAGCTTGATGTGGCAGAGTTAAATATGTTAAGATTTGCACTGGGTGTGATGAGGATGGACAGGATTAGGAATAAGTATATTAGAGGGTCAGCTCAGGTTGGAAGGTTTGGAGTCAAAGCCAGAGAGGCAAGATTACGTTGGTTTGGACATGTGCTGAGGAGGGATGCAGAGTATATTGGGAAAAATATGCTAAGGATGAAGCTGCCTAGTAACAGGAAAAGAGGAAGGCCTAAGGTAAGGTTTATGGATGTGGTGAGAGAAGACATGCAGGTGGTTGGTGTGACAGAGCAAGATACAAAGGGCAGGAAGAAATGGAAACAGCTGATCTGCTGTGGTGACCCCTAATGGGAGCAGCTGAAAGAAGAAGAAGAGTTGTTCAAAGGTGCTATGGTTAGATTTGTTGGGTCCTGGATTAGGGTGGATGTCCCCACAAGTTAGTTTTTGGTGTAGGTATAGATAGAGTTTGTTTAGTTTGTGTAATATCTTTGTTTCTGAGAGTGTGGGGGGTTAGTATTATACTTAAGAGTATTATATAGGGAGGAAAAAGATTGGGTGGAGGTAAGGTAGTAGGATAATATCAGGTAATGTCCTTCTTTTCTATGACTGGTTGTGGATTCAGTTTGCCATAGAGGTGGGGAGGTGATATTAAGTTGAGTGTGGTAGGAGGAAAGAATCGACAGCAGGAGGAGAGAGAAGATCGCTAATGAGGAACACAATACTTTTAGTAGGTGGGTGTGATATATATAAATATATATATATATATATATATATATATATATATATATATATATATATATATATAAAACATTATGTTGAGTTATAGGTGTAGTTTACTTCTTGAAGACGTGATATCATTAGCTATACTAGTCAGGTGGTGAATAGGGGTGTGGTGGAGTTTTCTAGCATGGGGTATGATTGGTGAGGTTTGATTGGTTAGTAGGGAGTGAGTTCTGATGGGGGACTGGTCTCTAACTATAAATGTAATTGATGTGGGAGTGGATGGGAATGGGGGTAGGGTAGGGGATTGAAGTGAGCCAGAGCATTAGCGAGGGCGAGTGGAGTGGGGAAGCACCTTCCTGTAGGTTCAGCAGACAAGAAAGGAAAAAAAAAAATCAGTGAGGAGATTGGATACTTCAGCTCTGGGGAGAGAATACCATATTTAATGACACAGGTTCCTCATTTGATTTGGGTTTAACACAAATCTAAGCAGAGGAACTTGCAGTCACAGAGGGAGGAAACAAACAGGAGGTAGCTAGAGAAATGGGGGCCAGTATCCATAGGAAGAGATGAGAGTAGAAGGAAAGAGCTAGCAGTGGAAGTGGAAGTGGATGGGTGTAAGGTTATGTGGGTGGTGAGTGACTTAAAGCCTAGAGAGTACAGGGGTAGTGGGTAGGTGAGTGACTTAAAGCCTAGAGAGAACAGGGTTAGTGGGATGGGGTGAACAGGGAGTGGTATAGCTGACCAGGGGCAGTACTTTAATGAGGCACACAATAGGCACAGGATTATATTCTACATCCCATGAGTATAGACTTTTAGGATTACTAAATACACAGTTTAGCATATGTTGTTAATTTACTGTACTGTCGCTGGATAGGACTTCCACTGAAAGAACTACACTCTTAAAGGGAGTGGCTGGTCTTCAAATCTGACTGGAGTTAGCACTGTCCTTAAATGTTTGGAGGTAGGGACCTGAAAAACAAAGAGAGAGAGAGAGAGAGGGGATAAGTATGGGTGAATAATAGCAGGATATAGTTGCAGCAGAGTAGGAGTATGTTCTAGTAGAGGAATAGGCTAAGTAGGGCTATGAATAGAAGGAGAAAAAGAGGAGGAAGGAAGGAATTATTAGAATAGAGCAGGAGTATTATAGGGACAGAGAAATAAAGAAATGAGAGGAGTAGGATGAAGATGTTAGCTTGGGCTAGAAGTCTTTTAGGGACAGACAGGAGAGAAAGGTAACAGGTTATGTGAGCTTAGAGATTAGTTAAAGTGAAGAGCTACCAGATTAGGGAGTAAAATACAGTTAACAAAACCATTGGAAATGACATTAAGCAATTCAAAGAAATATGCACTTTATATGCAGTAATTTAGCAAAACAGTAGACACAACCTGCAACTCAGTGAAGGCTGGGCTACCACAGTCTTACTGAGGAAGTTTAACAGGTATAATAATGCTTTAACAGTCACAGAGATATATTAAGGCTGTATGGTCTTTTCGACTACAAACTAATGCTAGGCAACAGCTAAAATGTAGGCATGATACCCTTCATGTGCAACCACTTCGCAGTTAAATGCAGCCGCTTAGTTAAAGACACAGATGCGATCAGTAGACACTGTCTTATAGCAGGCACTAACGTTGCAGTCTTTACCAACTGCCCCAAGCATCAGAAAAGGCATTAACAGATCTCAGTGTACTCAAAGTCAAATATTATCAGCAAATAATGAACAAAACAGTTCCCAAAACCTTGTGTCTCACTAAGATAAATCAAACATTGTAAAATAGGCAGTTAGAGTGAAAAGCGATCAGTAGACATCGTCTCATAGCAGGTACTAATGTTGCAGTCTTTACCGACCGCCCCAAGTATCAGAAAAGGCAATAACAGGTCTCAGTGAACTGAAAGTCAACTATTATCATCAAATAATGAGCGAAAACAGTACCCCAAACCTTGTATCTCATTAAGATAAATCAAACATTGTAAAATAGGCAGAGTGAAAAATTTATAACGAGTGAAAACGCAGTTCACAGTACCTTATCCGCTATTAAGATAGCCTATTAACCTTGTAAAATAAGCAGTTATGCTGACAAGCACCTTAGAGGCCATGTGCACGCTGTTTGCAATGTGGTGATTTCTATTTGGTTGTCCGACAAGGCCAAGTCCTTATCAGCAGCCCATAGCATTAGAAAGTACATTAACAGTGAATATACAATAGCCGTTCACAAATAACATCAGAACGAACCAGGATAACGGCTCACAGAAGCCTCTACAGTATTTGGTTTATTATACAGCACAGTTAAGTATGCAGTTTCATAGAAAAACGCCAGAAGGCAAATAACACACTCTATGCAATTGGGACAACTATTTGGTGGATTGGCAAGTTAAGGCAGTATATACAGTTGTAATTCCAGAAACATTACAAACAAAGAAGGCAGTTCACTCTAACAATCATAGAAAAATGCCAGAAGGCAAATAACACACTCTATACAGTTGGGACGACTATTTGGTAGATTGGCAATTTAAGGCAGTATATGCAATTGTAATTCCAAAAATATTACATACAAAAAAAGCAGTTCAATTAAAGTCAAGGGTGTACCTGGTCAGCTTAGCACAGTACCACACTATGGGGTAGGCAGGAAGGGAGAGAGATGGCGCCGCAGTCTAAGTGTGTGTTTTAAGAAATGCAATGCATTGTGGGAGGAGGATGGTGACGTACTGTCTTTAGAGGTGGGATAAGTGGCTAATAGCATAGCCAGTAGGTGGCGCAGCACCTTCCTGTAGGTTCAGCAGACAAGAAGGGAAAGAAAAACAATCAGTGAGGAGGTCGGATACTTCAGCTCAGGGGAGAGAATACCATATTTAATGACGCAAGTTCCTGATCTGGATTGGGTTTTACACAAATCTAAGCAGTGGAACTTACAGTCTCTAGGTTGGGAGCAAGGCTCTGGAGGTGAATGAAAGAGACTAAAGTAGGGAAAGGTCAGATAGGGGATTAAATGTGGGAGGCAGTGGCCAAATGGAGACTATATGGGAGAAAGAGGGCAGAGGGAGGAAACAAACAGGAGGTAGGTAGAGAAATGGGGGCCTGTATCAGTAGGAAGAGATGAGAGTAGAAGGAAAGAGCTAGCAGAGGAAGTGGAAGGGTGTAAGGTTATGTGGGTTGTGAGTGACTTAAAGCCTAGAGAGTACAAGGGTAGTGGGTAGGTGAGTGACTTATAGCCTAGAGAGAACAGGGGTAGTGGGATGCAGTAAACAGGGAGTGGATTTGCTGACCAGGGGCAGTACTTTAATGAGGCACACAGTAGGCACAGGGTTATATTCTACATCCAGTGGGTATAGACTGTTAGGATTACTAAATACACAGTTTAACATATGCTGTTAATTTACTGCACTGTTGCTGGATAGGACTTCCACAGAAGGAACTACACTCTTAAAGGGAGTGGGTGGTCTTCAGATCTGACTGGGGTTAGAACTGTCCTTAAATGTTTGGAGGCAGGGACCTGGTTAGCTTAACACAACACTGCACTGTGGGGCAGGCAAGAAGGGAGAGAGGTTCATGACCATGTGCAGTTCAGTAGATCTACCTGTAGGATGACAAGACCATCAGACCTGTCTTTTTTAAAGCACATTACTATGAGCCATGCTTAAAGGAGTCTGTGGATGGTTCACACTACACCAAGGCATGCTTGTGAGTAGTCCCAAAACAGCTCCACCTTTAAATGGAACTCAGTACTGCCAGTAGTCTAACTTCATCAGTTACTGACTGCAGTTGTTATTCCCACATGCACATAGAACTTTAGCCTTGTCAAGAATCCCCTTCAGTTAAATGAACATTTTTCACTCCATCAGTAATGTAGTTATGACACATACAAATATACTTTGCTTTAGGTTATCACTGCAGTGATTCACATACCTATAGTTTTCTTGAATGATCATCACATATTAGAGAATGGGTGACCTGTACATCGCCACTCTGATTGGAGAATGAACCTCTCAAACAGGGTGTTAATGAACAGGTAATGCCTGGAGCTCAGACTGAAGGAAAGCTAATGGATGCCATTATTTTATATTCGCTAAGCAGCACTTTTGCTGTTTAACGAATGTAAAATAAAAAAAAAAAAGAAAAAGAAACAGAAAAGTGTGTGTGTGTGTGTGTGTGTGTGTGTGTGTGTGTGTGTGTGTGTGTGTGTGTGTGTGTGTGTGTGTGTATGCATGCACAAATTTAAGAGTGAGACCAATCGTGCCATTATTTTACACTTATTAAGCACCGCTGTTTAGCAAGTGTAAAATTAAAAAAAACATAAAAAAGAAAGAAGAATATGTATGCATGTGTTTGTTAATGTTTCTGCCTGCATGTAAGTGCATGGGTGCTTGTGTGCATGAAACTGGAACTGTTTTGTGCGTGTGTGTGTGTGTGTGTGTGTGCGTGTGTGTGTGTGCGCGTGTGCACATGTGCGTGTTTGCGTGTGTGTGTGTGTGTGTGTGTGTGTGTGTGTGTGTGTCTGTGAGAGAGAAAGACAGAGAGATTGAGTGATTGAGCAGTGGCAGCAGCAGTTAAGTAGTTTGCATACCTCTCTACCTCTTAGCTCAAGAAATCTGGACAAAGCCTTAATTGAAGGGGGAACAAAGGCTCAAAAAGAGGAACAGCTTTTAAATATTGCTTTTATACAATTAGAAAGTTGCTTGAATAACATGATTTGTGTTGGCATGCATTTTCTGAAGGAAATAAAGTCTGAAACTGAGATGTATGTCATTATTTAGTGATTTAATCCCCAGTGATTGGCAACAAGCCACACACTTTGGAGTAAGGGACCAAAAATAAAGTAAATATCTGGATAACTTTTGAAAATGTTATATTTTGGATGTAAAATACTTCCTCCAATGCCATTTACATAAACTACAGCAAATCTGAAAAATTAGGTGGAGAATCTACTTTATATCGAATATATATAAAAATAATATAGTAACAAAAAAAAAGTAAAACACAACAATTTTACAGACAACCCATTCTCTAAGCACAATAATGTCCAATAGGGTATGTGTTACTTTGTAAATAACACCCTTCTAGGGGTGTGGAGGCCCTCCACCAGTGGCATTGGGCCTCATAACACCCCTGGGTAGACGTTAATTACATAGTAAATCACACACACACACACACACACACACACACACACACACACACACACACACACTATTGGGCATTATTGCTTGTGTAGGCAACTATTTATTACACTGTTAGATATGAATTATTACACCATGTGACAAGCATTAACAAAACAAGATTTTCTTTGGAAAGGCTATATAGAGATTCATATATAGCTTACTTAAATAACATAGTCAAAGTGGATGGCAGAACGTATGTATTGCTCCTTTTGAGAAAAGTCACATGGTAGCTGGGCTTAGTTTTATGAAAAAATTGTTCCCACCTCTCTCAGTTTTAATAGCTGGTCTGTTGTCACGGAAGATTGAATACTGGTATGTAATAACGCCAACACTTCAGGTTTCATCTTTTAAATATGTCTCTACAGTTCCTGATATTTTCTAATATTTCTGCATTATAATAACATAGTCCAGGCTTCAAGATAAGATGTTTATCACATACTATGTTCTATTCAGCAGGTCTGTTTATATTCCTTTGTTTAACGGATAAGTCTGCCTAGTTTTATTTTTGGGATGTGTTAGAATCTATATGTATTGAAAAGTGAGAGGAAAAATAATAGTATTAGTAGAAATAGGGGATTTGAGAACAGATTTTTGTATGTGTGTCACCTAACTTGGTTATATATATAAGATCAGAAGACAACTAGAATATAATTTCTTATAGGTTCATAGGTATTTACTAGGTTAATGACCAAAAGGGCCTTTTTAAGCCTAGCCATACATCCCAAATCTGTGACAAGTTCTGATACACTTAATAAGTGCAAGCATGGGCCTGAGAGATGAACCATTTACAGGTTATCTCTGTCCATTAGAGACATGGGTGCCAAACCAGGGATGACTTTCTGGTTTCCCATCCAATTTTCCAAGTTGCACTTGAATTGGATTAGGGAGGAACTGTGTTTCACATGGATGGGGAGCCTGTTCCCCAGATGCGGTAGTCTCTGGGATATATATACCTATCTCTCCAGCAGGTCCTATTTATATCACAGGCAAAGTTTAAGTCTTTAGAATGGGTAATTCTTGTGCTGTTTGTTTCATGGATATGCAGGAGGTCCATCAGAGTGGGGTCTGACAATGCCTTGTATACCAGGCACAGATCTCCCCTCAAATGCCTGTAGGAGACATAATACAGGGATATGGTCTTGAGGTGGTCTGCACAGGACATTTTACTTACGTCCTGTATTCTTTTAGTGAGGAACCTCTGTGGACATTCCAATTGTTGGATATTCCTGGTTAGGTACATAACAAAGGGAGCATTGTACTCAATGATAGGTCTGATGAATGCCAAATACAGTGGAACAATAACTTCCTTGGACTTAGATGCCATACCTTTGTTTATAAGTTGAGCAACATAGAATGATTTCCTCACCACTGTAGACACATGATGGTCAAAGGCTAGATTACTATCTGTGTGTGTCCCTCTAAGTCTCTGACTACTGAGTCAACTCTAAGGGGTGTGTTGTCAATATGATAGCTACCAGCGATGGATGACTTCCCAAAGGATACTATTATGCATTTCTTGGCATTTAGTTTTAGTCCATGGCTCTGACACCAGTTGTTTATCTGTGGCAGCCCCTCCTGGAGAATATTTGTGTTAGTGAGAGAGTCAATGACAGCTCCTAATTTGCAATCATCTGCAAATTTAGTCAATCAGAGACCAGTGACATTGGCCTTGACATCTGAGAAGTAAATGCAAAAAAGGAGCAGTTCAAGGACTGATCTCTGAGGGACTCCACTTGCGACTGGCCTCTATGCAGAGTTGGACTCCCCAGTTCTAACTTCCTGGGTCCTGTCTGTGAACCAGTTGGCTATCCACTGGGTGACATACTGGTTTGTACTTAACCTCTTGACTTTTTCAACAATGCCTGAGTGGGGTATTGTGTCAAATGCCTTGGCCAGGTTAAGGTAGGCAGTGTGAATGATTTTTCCCAAATCCATTGTTTTGGTAACTGTCTCAAAGAAGTCCAACAGGCTGAGTAGGCATAATCTGCCCTTGATGAAACCAAAGTGGGTTGGGTCCAGTGTCTGGAGGTTTACTATTTCACTATTGATCATCTCCATGATAATTCTTTACATGACTTTACATATAAGACTAGTGAGAATTATGGGTCTGTAATTTCCAGGGTCTGTAGATGGCCCCCCTTTGTGCAGAGGGATGACTCTTGTCTTTCTTCATTCATGAGTCATGAAACCTGTTTAGAGGCTACAGTTAAATAGTAATTCCAGAGGCCCTGATAGGTCATGTTTCATGATATTTAGAAGGCATCCTGGGATGTTGTCAGGTTCCATTGATGCAGTGTTCTTGGCCTTAGAGAGAGCATTAATGACCTGTTCCCTAGTGATAGTAGGGGAGTTATATTTGATGATATTTCCTGAGGGAAGGTTGAGGAGGAGAGGGGTAAAGTTGGAGTTGAATTTGTCAGCCAGGAGGTTTGCTATATATTCTGGCTCATGTAGGTGTCTCCATTTACAATGAGCTCTGAGCACAATTGTGTATTGCCTTTGAGGTTGCATACATAACTAAAGACTGGTTTGTGGTTGTCCTTGGCCTGGGAGGCCAAACTTACCTTAAATCTGGCTTTTGTATACTTTATTTGTCATCTGGGTTGTTTGTTTAGTTTGATGAGAGTGCTTTTATCCTGCTGGCTGTTGCACCTTCTAATTTTTTGCCATGATTGTCTTCCTCCTGTTATACAGCCTATTGATTTTGTGATTCCGTGAGGGTGGCTTGTTTTTTGAGTTAGTTCTGTACTTCTTCCTGGTGGGTACAGCTGCCTCTATACACCTATTAACATACTTGTACAAGGTTTATGTGAACAGTTCTACATAGGCAGCAGTGTTCTCACGGTTTATGGGGGCTAGAAAATTTGCCAGGTTCTCACTTAATAGCAGGAAGTTAGCCTTAGAATTGTTTCTGAATATTCCAGGTTTATCTGGGAGTCCAGGTTTTATTTTTACTTCAAAGGAGACCATTTTGTGGGTGTATTGACTATCTGTTCCAGGGAGTTTGTGCTTACAAAATCCAGAAATCTCTGTGCATGTACTTTTGGTGCCATATAGGATTCCCAGCTAATAGTGGTGTAATTAAAGTCACCCAAGAGTATGGTATTGGATTGGATGATTAGTGTTTCTAATAAGATTAAATACATGGTATGGGTTTCCTGGGTCATAGAGGGGGACCTACAGCTTGCAAGGAAGTGGAATTGGATTTTACCTATGGTGATTTGAACATGGAGCAACTCAAGTGCATTGTTCTGATTCACCAGCTTTTAAGTATATTTATTTTTGATGTAAATAAGGATTCCTCCACCTTTACTCCCTGCCTGTGAAGTAGCTGGCCTACATGTGTGGAAGGCATTATAACATTGCATTGTTGGTGTGCGCTTCATGGCTTTAAACCATGTGTCAGTGACTGCACAGATGCCAGTATTCTCTACTGTAAAGAGAGCTTCTAGGGAGTGGAGTTTTTTTGTTTAGACTTCTAGCATTGAGCAGTAATACCTTTAGATTTCCTGGTTTTCATTTGCTATGTCAAAAGTATTTTCAGTTTGGCATTGCTTAAAAAGGTACTATGGGGGAAAACAATGTTTTAGCTAATATTCAGAAGTCTAGAGGGACAGGTGCAGACCATCCCTGGCAAAGCAGTGTGGTTTGTTGTCCATCTCCTTCCATGCTGACAAATTCTGTACCCCCTTAGAATGATACCAGAAATTAAGCCAATTATTAAAGTCAATCATCTTTTGTTTGTATTGTGGCATCATCCTTGGAGAAGGTAAATCGTGCTCAATGCTAGGCTCATACCAGCCTGAAACTCATATTCTGAGAGCTCCATGTTGTCTGTCTTCATATAGTCTAGGGAGGTACGTCTCAGGTCATTTACTCCCACATGGACTATGACTGTGTCATATTGGTAATTGTGGTCCAATGACCTGAGTGCATGTGTAATGTGGCAGATCCTAACCCCTGATAAGCACCTAACCTTAACTTTCTCCTTACTCAGCAAGGTGGGAGGGAGATCTCACAATGGAGTTTGCAATGGCTAGACTCTAAGAAGTAAAGAAGTTGAAGCAGGCTTTGCAAATACTTTGTGTATTGGTCACTTTCTGACGTATCTTTATTTTGCAATTAATTTAATTAGAAGTTAAACTCATGAGAAAGTGACAATTTTTCAAAAGCAATGAAGATTTTTATGTGTTGCATGATTTTTTAATTGCATTTAATCAATTTTCTTCTATAGTCATACTGACAAAATAATGTCATAGCAAACATCATGCAGCGATAACACATTATCATACAGTAAGCAAAACAGTTTACGTCTTCAGAACAGCAGGTTCTTACCTGCATTGTGGTTTTACTCCTAAAATATCATGTTTTAATTTTCAGTGTAAGGTTTTCCACAAGACCAAAATGACAACTTGTTTTTGTAGGAAGTAAGAAACATATAAAGTAGCACTTAGCATGGAAATAGAGTAGCCAAATAAATATTGCTTTATTGTAGTGAAGCACAAGTTCAGTCTTCCACTATGACACAGCAGGCATTTTCATCTTGAAGAAAAAAAAACAAATCAGTGGTTTTCCTTATCAATAAAATAAAATGTGAAGAAAACAACACTCTTTTTCGCATCAATAACTGTACAAGTTAGTACTGTAGTTGATAATGAGGTTAGACTCAACTTCAAGAGTTTGTTAATTACACTTAGGTCAGAAGGAGATCAGTATTTTAATGAGGTTTATGTGGAAGTGAATCTGCCAATTGTTTAGATTGGCTGCTTTGCTAGTATTCGTTTTCTATTTAGTGATAGATGAAATAAGTGTATTAGCTGAGTATGAGTCAACTGATGGTTGTGACTTACTCATGTAAGAAGGAGTATGTCTGAAGTTAATGCATGGATTAAAAACTGCAGTAGCTAGATCTATAGACTGTGTAGCTAGCATTAGTTTAGAAGCATGACTTATGGGAAGATTCACTGAAACAGATTTCAATATGAGGTATGAACTGCATTAACAGCAGATTCTGTTAGGTCTGGTTTCTTCTATTTATATGAGTGAAAAAGGGAAAACTGCATCAATTTAAAGTAAGGAGGCAAGAGTGGGTGGGACATGGGGTGGTAGGGGAGGAAAGCAGGGCTGATCCACCATGTATGATGCAGAAGAATCAGTCTACACGTGCAAAGGGCTCTGAGCAACCACAGGAGGTTAGCATGTCACAGAAGTCTTCATGCAAGGAATATAGAAATGTTTTATTTCCACTTGAACTACAGAACTGTGCCACACTAGTGCAGTCCTTTTACTAAACTTGTACCACATGTGATGCAGATTAAATGTCATGCACCTTTGAACATAGATTCCTTTGCTAAACCTGCCAAAATAACACATTAAGAGTAGCTCCAAGACTCAAGGAGGAAAAATTGTAGCATGTAGCAGGGACATGTGTTTAACCACTTGTTAGGGAGACAATAGGTGGGCGTCTGAAAAGTTTTACAGCACACTAGTCCAAAATTTTCATAGTAGTTAAAAGGGCAATGTAAACAAAACAAAACAAAAAAAATAAATAAATTTGTGTGTGATATGCAATTGAATAGTAATGGGAATAAGCCAGATTGTACTTAGTAAACAAATGCTGTTTTTTTTTACATTATAGTTATGTCCACACATACAACCAGGGATTCAAAAAAAATGTTACACGATTCTACTCCAAAGTAAAAAAAAAAAAAAACAGTGTTCATATGTGATGTTGTTGTTGTTTGTCTTTTCCCGGTTAGGGGTCCGCCACAGCGGAACTCCGGTCCGCTAATGATTGGCAGTTGGTTTTTATGGTGTCAGGTTGCCAGCCCGACGCCCAACCTTCAACGAAGGCATGCCCATTCAATGCATGTCTTTCGAATGCCCACTCGACCGCAGGGAGGACATGCAGACTCCACACAGAAGGCACTCCCAACGCAAGCCGGAAATACAGTGTTCATATGTGATATGCAGATGAATTGTAACATTGATAGAACAGATTTTTATTTAGTGTAATAATACAATATATGGTGGCTTTCCTTACATTATTGTTGCAAATACACATGTGCATGCAAGCACACAGACACACGCACACACAAACGCACACGGACGCACACACACACACACACACACACACACACACACACACACACACACACACACACACACTCACACACAATGTACACACACATTTGTAAGGTACATGAGAGAGAAAACTAAAGCTTACTCTATTTGTATATCATAGTGATTCATATTTCTACACAGCCACATAGATATGCAGCTGCTTCCATATGGCAATGGCATGCTGTCATGAACACATGCAGATGGCAAACAGCTTTCTGTGCTGTGAACATGATATAGCTACGAGCATTACACATACGTGGAAAATATGCATCAGTACCCAGAAAAGATGCCCACAAAAACATCACAGGGGAAGTATTAGCATCTACTTTAGTTTCCTAAGGAAGCCTCACATACATAGTCAGTATCATGATATATAGTTTGCATCTTCCATGTAAAAGCCTTCCTCAACAACAATACATGGCAGAAACACTACAGTTTTGTACACATGCAGCACAAATCTAAGAAAAATTATGCAGCACAGCGGATATGATATAACAAATAAGTGAGTATACCTCAATATCAAGCAATTGCTTTATCTCAGTGTAGAGGTAATAATCCCATATATATATATATTTATATATATATATATATATATATATATATATAAAAAATATATATATATAGATATATATATATACACACACACACACACATGCACACACACACAACATTTATATATATATATATATATATATATATATATATATATATATATATATATATGTGTGTGTGTCTGTGTGTTGCGTGTGTGTGAGTGCATGTATGAAAGTATGTGCTGTGTGTATATGTAGATAGATAAACCGATATATATGCATGACTGGGAATAATACCCACTTGCATGACATATTGGCTACTGAATTTAATTATCCAATGCCACACATAACTAATGAGCCTCATTAGCATATAATATTTCGAAATTGCATTTTCTGAAAAATATATAGATTACCAAGGAATGACAGCACAAAGTGTCAATATCTGCAACTATTCAGTGATCCCATAGTACATGCCAAGGTCTGCAAGTCCTGCAGGAAATGATTGCTGCATTGTTGCAAAGGGATGAAGTCCTGACAAGTGATATGGACCTGGTACATTTATGAAGACAGGCACCTGTAGGAGTGGGCAAGGGAAAGGAATTATGCAGCTATGCCAGCAGTTGGACTAGGGGAATGGGCAGACGATGAGAGTGTGGTGTCACTTTAGCAGGTGGGTGTGGACTCACATAAAGTGAGGTGGCAAAATGCCTAGCCAAAGTTCTGAGGTAGAGAAGGACTTAGGAGGGACACATCCACAAGAATCAGCCATGTAACTTACATGGATTTATAAAAAATGCATGCATTTAATGCAGGACTTACCACCAAAGAGAGACAAGAGTGTGTCTACTGAAACCCATACTTTCCACGTGTCTAGAGTATCATTAGTAGTTCTAGTACCATGCAATATGACCATGCAGAGTTTATCTATTAATATGCAATATTCTGAGGAGTATGAGCACATATGTGTATAGTATTGAACAGAGTACCATGAAATGCAATAAATGATAGCAAATCCATAGTGTTCATACATGCTAGTAATGCTATTCATTCCAAAATTGTAACAATACACTCCTATCACTCCTGAACAGTAACAGCTGCTATATTACCCCTAGTCAGATACTACTACGATAGGCTTTGTCATGCTGGCAAAATGCATTTATATTAGTAGGGGATGAAGAAAATAGCATTCAGAGTTGTAGTTAACATATTATCCATGAGTACTGTATACTTCTAGAGAAGGTTAGATGTGGTACACAGTGTACTGTCAGCAGTGGTATACACAGGTGATATAAAATATGCACAACACAGAATCATATGAAGTTCATAGGATCATAGGAGGATACTAGGCTATTGGCCCTGAGGCCCTTACAAACCTAACCAATAATTTAGCCCATGTTCCAACAAGTTAGCACCCTATGCCACTGTCCAGCAGGGACACAGGTGGAATCACCGGGGTGTATTTTCTGTTCCCCGTCCAGTTATCCTGGTTGTGTTTATAAATATTCAATGAGGTACTCTGCTTGACATGGAGAGGGAGCCTATTCCACAAAAGGGGGAGTCTCTGGGACACAAATATGTCCTACCAATAAGTCCTACTGATGTCACAGACCAGGTTGAGGATGAGTGTGCAGGTTACTCAAGTGGAGCTTGACTTGCAGATATGCAGCAGTCCCATTAGGGCGGGGTTTGAGACTGCTTTGTATGCAAGACAGAGGTCACCTTTGAGGAGTCTGTAGGAGACTGAGCAGAGGGACAGGGCCTTTAGCCTATCTGTGTAGGGCTGATGTCTGAGACCATGGATTCTCCTGGTGAGGAACCACTGTGCTCTCTCCAGCTGTTGCATGTGCTTTGTGAGGTGCATACCATAAGGGGCATTGTACTCAATAATGGGTCTTATAAGGGAAGAATACAAGGATGTTATGACCACCTTGTCCCTGGAAGATATACCCTTACTAATGAGGTGGTCAAAAGTCAGTTTGCTATCAACCTCAGTGCCCAAGTCCCTCATGACTGATTGCGTGCTTAGGACTTTATTATCAATGTGATAATCTGTGGAAATACATCACTCTCCCCAAAGGGGATGATGATGCATTGTTTGGCATTCAGTTTTAGGCCATGTTTCTGGCACCAGTCATTTGTTTGGGTGAGACCCTCTTGGAGGATGTCCACATCACTAGGGGAATTAATGACAACACCCAGCTTGCAGTCATCTGCAAACTTGGTCAGCCATATCCCACTAGTTTTGGCCTGCACCTCAGAAAAGTATATCCCAAACAGCAGAGGCCCCAGTTCTGATCCTTGGGGTACACCACTTGTTACAGGCCTACTGCTTGAGGTGGCTTCCCTTATTTTGGCAAGGTGGATTCTATCAGTGAGCCAGGTTGCTACCCATCTGGTAACATATGGATTGATGCCTAGTTGAGAGAGTTTATCTATTATACTTGAGTGGGGAATAGTATCGTAGGCTTTGACCAGGTCAAGGTAGGTTGTATGCACTGTCTTCCCCTCGTCCATGGCCTTGATGACTGTCTCAAAGAAGTCAACCAAATTTATTAGGCATGACATCCCCTTGATGAAACCAAACTGTGTGGAACTGAGTGCCTGGAGGTTGCCACTGTCCTTGTTAATGAGGTCCATGATAATTCACTCCATGGCCTTGCAGATCAGGCTAGTTAGGCTGATGAGTCTATAATCCTGGATTGATGGACACTCCACCTTTGTGCAAAGGGATGACAGTGGCTGTCCTCCACTCAGCTGGGATGAAGCCGGTACTCAGGATTTGGTTGAATAGGGTGCCTAATGGTGCTGCAAGTTCCTGCCTGAATTCATGTTGGATACAGCCTGGGATGTTATCGGGTCCCATGGAGGCTGTATTTTTTGCCTTTGAAAGGGCAATGATGACTTGCTCCCTAGAGATAAGGGTAGGTACTGGGGATGTCCTGCTTTACTGATGGGGACAGAGGGGTGAAGTTTTCACTGATCCTGATTGCTAGCAGGTTGGCTATATCTACAGCATTTGTGTATGTGGTGTCCTTGACCACCAGTCCTGAGCAGATCTGGCTGTTTCCCTTGAGGCTGTGGACATATGTGAAGAAGGCCTTATGATTGTCTTTGGTAGATGTGGCCAGTTTGGACTTGAAGTTTGCTTTGGATGATTTCACTAGTGCTTTTATTTGCTTTCTCAGGCTAAGGAGAGATTGCTTCCAATTAGGCACCTGCTCCTTCTTGCCCCAGGACAGCAATTTTTTCCTTTTACTATAGACTTTATTTATTGCAGATGTCCACCAGACAGGTTTGCTCTTCCTTGAGGAGGAGGATTTCATCCTGTCGGGTATTCCTGAGTCCATGCAGCTATATAAATTTGCATATAGTACTTTGGTGTAGGTTTGGTGACATGTTCCAGTTCTTGTGGAGGGGAGGGGGCTGTGATGCTGTTTATACCTTCCCTCAGGAGGTTGTAATCAGCTTTGGAGAAGTTTTTTTGCTTGACTCTAGCTGGGGGTAGGGGGAGATGGTGGCTTCAAAAGTGACTGCTTTGCGGTCAGACCTTAACAGGGATGATGACACTGTAGGGATGCTTTAGTGGCTACTCATGTTAGTTAATACCAAGTTCAAGATATTTTCACCATTTGTGGGAGTGTCGAACAACTGGTTCAAGGCATTTGCATTGACAAAATCAAGGAATCTCTGGGCATTTGTGTTTTGGCATTTGTGTTTTGCCAGTTTATGGTTGGATAGTTAAAGTCACCCAGGATCAGGGTAAAGGGTTGAATCTTGTTAGATTCGAAAAGGTCTAGGTAGGTGGAGTGGGCATCTTGAGCCATAG
Source organism: Protopterus annectens (assembly GCF_019279795.1). Lineage (NCBI taxonomy): Eukaryota > Metazoa > Chordata > Ceratodontiformes > Protopteridae > Protopterus > Protopterus annectens. Next base: position 706,973,668 of record NC_056726.1, read on the forward strand.
CTGGAGGCCTATATCTAGCTATGATTTGAATAGAGGTCTTGTCAATTGTTAGCTGCACCTGGAGTGTTTCCTGTGTCTCATACTGTTTGACCAGCCTGGAGGTGAGTATGTCTTTAATATATATTGCAAACCCACCTCCTTTTGCTTTGCTGCCCACAGTTTGGGGTCTGAATGTATGATAGAATGAGTAACCTGTTATGGCTGGGGTGCTCTCTGCAGCTTTGAATCAGGTTTCTGTGACTCCACAAATGTCAGCATCTTCCAGGGTTAAGAATACTTGCAATGAGTACAGTTTCATGTTTAGACTCCTAGCATTTAGCAGCATGACCTTTAATTTATGTTTTCATGAAATTTCATGTTGGCAGTTTTGACCTCATGGCATTGCCTAAAAAAGGCACTATGGGTGAGGCAAGACCCTTTGCCAGGAGCCTGTATCCCAAGGGAGACAGATGCAGGCCATCTCTGGCAAAACATTGTGGTTTGTCAATCATGACATCCCAGGCTGTCAGGTACTGTATCCCCTTGGTATGACACCAGAAACTAAGTCAATTGTTAAAGTCAATCATTTTCTGTTTGTATTGAAGCATCATTCTGGGTGATGGTAGAATGCTGCTTAAGGCTAGGAACACACCTGCCTGAGACACATATTCAGCAAGCTCAATCATGTCTCTCTTCATATAGACCAGGGAGGTATGTCTCAAGTCATTCACGCCAACATGGACTATGACAGAGCCATAACAGTACCTGTTGAGAAACCTGAGTGAATGGGTGATATGGTGGATTCTGGCTGTAATAACCAACCAACTTTGACTTTCTACTTATCCAGCCTGGTGAGGGGCACATCTGTGTGTCTCACAATGAAGATATGCAGTGTGATTACCAGATAATGTAGCAACCACATGTATAATGAACATTATAACATTACAATATGTCCTAGGCAACATTGTAGCTTTTATTTGTATTGCTTGTTTAAAAGATGTCTGTATAGTTAATGGAGATGTGAATTTGTTTGATCACAGTGTTAAAATCTGTGTTGTCATGGTCATGTAATGCAACTGATGTGCTTGCTGTTATAGTAAAGTTTGTGTACATATTCTCTTAATTATCTGAGTTCTTTACTGAGTTTAAACTCATATTGTTTTGAGGCAGTACAAGTAAACATGTTACTATTCATACATCCACTTGGACCTCTTATACCTTGATGCAGTGGTACAATAATGAAGCGTTCATCTATAGTTTGCGTATTACCCATGAGTCCTTGACTTGGAATATACATAGTTTAGTAACGTAATTGTTCCCTAATGTGTACATTTCTGGGACTAATTGGGTTATGGTCTGTAATTATGATTGTATTAGTATTACAGGGTATTATACTTGTAGTGCCTTTGTAACAATGCACATGACCAAATGTGTGTCATGCAATTCATTTTATGTAGGTACAACTGAACTCATTTTAAGGAAACATATTTATAAGCATATACATGACACTGAAAAAAGAATATTAATAATGCTTTAAGTAAGCATGTACAGATCCGTGGTAACTTCCACTTTTTCCAGTAGAGTATAAGTGGCTTTAGTAAAGTTAACTTAGCAGTATTTCATTGTTTTTGTAGTGAATGAATTTTACTGTGCTAGCACTCCAAAGGCCTTAAAGGCTATAGGTGCTAGGCTAAAGCAGCAAAAGACAGAACAGCTAGATTCTTGGAAGAAATACTATGAAAAACTTTACACAATTGATCTCGCTATTAAACCCATAGAATTAAGACTAAGGGAGTTCCTAAAGAATGTACATCTACCTAAATGCCATTAAGATTCTTCTAAAATACTAGTGAAAGAAATATTGGTAGAAGAACTCAAGAGGGTAAAAGAAAAACAAACAAACAAAATACTACACCCTGATGGCATCCCATTTGAAATATAGAAATTAGGGGAGGGGCAGATATGTTAGCACAGGTCTGGATAAAGATGATGAGCAAAGTCTTACTAAGACAGCAAGTCCCAAAGTCATGGATGAAGGGGGTAGTTGTGGTGATGCATAAAAAGGATGTAGCTCAAGTAATCTGGGATCAAATCATCTGATAAGAGTTTTGAATAATGACTATAAAACTTATAATGATTGCAGCAGCAAAACTATGAAGTGTATGCCAAAGGTAGTGGATACAGACCAATGTGGGCTCAGAGAGAATATCTGATAACATTAAAAGACATTAATGATAATCTGGGAAGCAAGGAAGAGAGATGGGAGGGTTGAGGTCATATTCCAAAATACAGAGAATACATCTCATAGAATAAAATGTTCAATCCTATTCACAGTTATGGAAAAACAATAGGATTCCCAAGTGAATTTAGTGCATTAACAGGAAAGATTTATCAAAGCATGACATCTCAGGTGAAAGTCTCTGCATTCTTTTCATGCCAAATGAAATTAACAAGCGGAATAGGACAGGGACTTCCAGCTTCCCCTTGCTTTTTGCACTCAACTTGGAACCAATAGCAGCTTTAAGGCTGCCAACAGGTAACTGGAGAGCTCAAAGTAGCATTATTTACAGATAATATAATATGGATGCTTACAAATTGAAGGAAGACATAAAGAAAATGTCTGAAATGATAAAAAGATTCGTTAGGTTATCAGCGTAAAAAGTAAATAATGGAAAAAACAAAGCAAGAATGGATCAAACTAGTGGACAGAGCAGAAATGAACCTCCAGTCATGGAAAGACTTAGGCCTAGAATGAGACCAGAGAGTGCAAGTCCTACAGTAACATATTGTCTTGCATTTAATTTACCTGGGGAAATCATTCTGGACCCATACAGACACTTAAATGACTTATAAAATTAAAAAAAAAGTGACGAGAGACTTTCTCTTGATGGAGAAAAAGCCAAGAATGAGCTAGGAAAGTATAAGAATGCCAAGAGAGAAAGGGAGTCTGGGAGTGACAAAAATGCACCATATGGAAGCCACACAACTCAGATTTTAATTAATGTTAAGATAAAGGACTTACAGCCAAATGGAAAGAGACGATCTGGGAAAATATATAGGATTAAGAGGCAAGGATGTATTAGAATTTTTTTGAGAAGTGAGGTCACAGAAAATAGTGAAACCTTTAAAAGGTTCATAGGTAAGTACTAGTCAACCAGTCTGCAAATCAAGTCTAGTCAAAAAAAATATTAAAACGTTTTCTCCAGCATTAAGGAAGCCAAGACAAGATAGCACCAGGGGTTGGGGAGATTTGAGGTTGCTCATTCAATTATGTAGACTGACCTTGAAGGTGACAAAGGTGCTACTCTGCTTAGCATGTAGTGAATGTTTGTTACAGAGGTTAGGAATATGTTAGGATATCAATCAACCATACCAACAGGTTTTATTTATCTGCCAATGAAGGTTTAGCACTTTTAACTAGGTACTTGAGGTACCATTTGTTCTGTGAAGGAATAAGAGGTCAAAATGTTCAGAGAGTTTAGCATCTCACGGCAGAAAGGACTAGAAACAGAGCTCCATGGAGGAATCTTTAAGTGACAGGGTACAGGCAAAGATGAGGAGGGGCTACCAGTCTTTCCTGATAACTAATATTTTTGAGGTCATCATTTTGGTTACGAATCACTGGGGTCTCTCAAGTTGAATGATATGTTTAAACAAATACATGACAAAAGGTACAGCGTTTTCAATACTGAGTTTGATGAGACACAAGTTAAGTAGAATTAAGACTTTTTTGGATTCAGTGGAGACGGTTTTAGAAATAGGAGGAGTCAGTTAAAAGCCAGACTACTGTGGAGACGTGATCATACCTCCCAAATTCTTAGCATAAAAAATCTGGTTAAAGTCTAAAATACTTGTGGGGGGGGGGGAGCAAAGTCACAAAAATAGGGACACATTTTAAATATTGCTCTTATAAACTTAGAAAGCTGCTAGAATAACAGGATTTGTATTAGCATATTTTTTCTGAAGGATATAATGTCTGAAACCCAAATGTATGTCATAATTAGTGTCATGAATTCTTGGTGATGTGCCAGAAAACCATAAATTTTATGAGGAATAGACCAAAAATATAATGCAAAAATCTGTGAAAATCTGAACAGTTGAGTGGTATAGTGATGGCCTAATGGTAAATAATTATCAACAAGACTGCCTAAATCCCTTAAGATCGTATCTAATTGGAAGGATGTGTTACCAATATATTATGTATAGTATGGCAAAATGTTTTATTTACCAAAATGAACTGTGCTAAAGATTTTGATAGGAAATCAGTCAAATATTTCTAAGTATGAGTTTGAAAAACTAGAGGCAGTTATTCTTAAAGATGTGTGGGAAGGTGCGTAATAATTTGTGTGGAACAATGGCAGCATGGAGGTAAATGGGGATGAAATGAAGATATCAGACATTTAGTAGGGGAAAAGAATATCAGACTGGAGTGAGGCAAGAAAGAAGTTTGAGTTACCCTGCAGTGTAAAGCTGCCTCTTTAAGCAATAAAAAGGAGTTTAAACAGACAAATTGGTTAAAACAACAAGAGTAATTGGCTGAGTCCGATAATATGGCTAACAAAAATGATACAAGGTTATAGAATACAAAAAGGGCCAGTGTGTAGCATATATAAGAAACTGCAGGAAAAAAGAAAGGAAGTAGCAACAAGGATGAGGAATGAATGGGCTAACATGGCAGGAAAGGATTAGTAGAAATCCACTGGAAACAAATATGGCACATGGCAATGGTGGTCCCGCTACACAAGGGTGGGGCCACAACTGACCCTGGGAACTACCAACCAATAAGCCTGACCAGTCTGATCTGTAAGGCTATGAAGCAAATCATTATGGAACTCATAAATGGAGAGATTGGGAACCTCCAGTCGCTGGACCCCACACAGTTCGGCTTCGTCAAGGGCAGATCATGCCTCCTGAACCTGGTGGATTTCTTTGAGACAGTTACTCAGGCTATAGATAAGGGAAAGGAGGTACACACGGCTTACCTTGACCTTGCTAAAGCATTTGACACCATTCCCCATTCAGGTATTATTGATAAGCTCACCAGCCTGGGCATAAACCCTTACGTCACAAGATGGATCGCAAACTGGCTCTCAGACTGATCCCATAAAGTAAGAGTAGCGGGATCTATGTCCAAATCCAGACCAGTAATGAGCGGTGTGCCTCAGGGCTCTGTCCTGGGGCCCCTCCTGTTTGGCATATACTTCTCAGAAGTACAGACAAGCACAGAAGGGCTGTGGTTGACTAAGTTTGCGGATGACTGCAATCTGGGTGCTATAATAGGTCTCCGGCCGACATGGAGATCCTCCAGAAGGGCCTAAATGAGACTGATGCATGGTGTCAAAGCCATGGTCTCAAGCTAAATGCAAAAAAATGCATAGTAATCCCCTTTGGAAAAAACAGAGTACCCGCAAACTACAACATAGGAGGTAATCCCCTGAAATCTGAAGAAGAAATAAGGGATCTAGGGACCCAAGTAGATAGTCAGCTTTCCTTTGATAACCATGTTGCCAAAGTGGTTAGAAAATCCTTCTATGTGACCCATCTGATCACAAAAGGGTTCGCATCAAGATCTAAGGATGTAATGGTGCCCCTCTACTCTTCCCTCATCAGACCCATTATTGAGTACAATGCAACAATTGGAATGTACCTGGCTAGACATCTCCAGCAGCTGGTGAGACCTCAGAGGTACCTAACCAAGAGGATTACTGGCCTCAAACAGTTGCCCTATGCAGCACGATTGAAAAAGCTAAAACTGTTCTCTGTTGCATACCGCCTTCTCAGAGGTGATCTCTGTCTAACGTACAGAGCCATGTCCAACCCAGAATTGTTGAACATGCTCCATCTTAGCAAAACCAAATATACTCCAGCTACAGGCTCAAGGGATATAAACCTCAACACAACAATGAATAGAACATGCTGGAGGGATAGATTCCCTTCGCAGAGACTTCCCTTACTATGGAACAGGGTCCCGATCTACATAAGACAGAGCCCCTTACTATCAATCTTCAAGAGGAACATTGATGAGTGGATGAGTAACAGAAAGTTCACACCAGGGGCCACACCAACAGCACTACTAGATAGGGGCCAAGGGTACTAGCTGCTAGTACAAGGGTCTAGGGAACTACTAAAGGGGAGGTGAATACCGCACAATGTGGCTGGGCTAATATATGCCTACAGGGCAGATAGCCCAGTACCAACCTATGAACCTATGAACCTTTATTTAATGCCAGCAAAATTGATAAGACCTAGGAGGTTTGGCACATTTGCATGAAAGTGCTTACACATGTACTTTTACACCCCAGCATGAATAAAAAAAGGATACTTTTAGCTCAGGTTGAGTGTTGGAGGTATCACTCAGGATGGAAAGGGAACTGACAGCACATGTTTTGGAACCACCCAGGTTTAAACCAGTTTAGAAGTGACCTGGGTGAATTTTTTGAAGGTGCTAGCCAATGGCGCAACAGCATTAGTGGGAGTGAAAGTGGAGAAGGAGGGGGAGTACACCTCTATAACCCAGTTAATCTGAGGCATACAGTTCATAGCCAAAAAAAGTTGGGGGAAAGAGTCCAACAGTGGAAAAATGCAAAATCTTGCTAAAAGCATAAGAGAAGAGGAAGAAAGGGAAATGAAATGATCAAAACAAAGATTTGTAAGTAGGTGGTCACCCTGGATTCAGAATTTGAATAGACAAAAAAGAGCAAGGGAACAACAGTACAAAGAGAAAAACTAAAAGGAAGTAAATGATGAGGCATAGAATGACAATAATGATATACTGCTGTTGGGGTGGAAAATATTCAAAACCTGTAGACAGTTGAATGTCAGCAATCTTTTAGATATTTTGATCTATCCATATTTAACATATTAAACAGAGTATAAAGGATAAGTCCAGATAAAATCACTTTAGCTAGCAGATCTTAGAGACTATTTGTCTCTCTCTCTCTCTCTCTCTCTCTCTCTCTCTGATACCCTCCCTATGGCAAGAATAAAGCTACCTTGTTGAAGTCTCCAGTAGTTTATTCCATTAAGTAGGTAGATTGACAAATAGCCAATTAAACACAAGAACATAAGGGATGGAAAAGCAGAAGCTTTAGACTGTAAGAGGCGGTCTTTTCCTTGTAAAAAACATAAGTATGGGCATGATTAGTTACTTACAAGGAAGCTATATATAATATTAAGGACAATGACTTATCAGTAAAGATAATCTTATTTGGATATATGGTAAAATATTTTAAAGATCATTTGTTTAACTTCTTATTTTATTTTATTTTTCTGTGTGTAGAACCACTACTGATGTATTGTTACATAAGTGTATGTGAGTTTGATGGGAAAAGACGGAGATGCAATTAGATTAGTAAGATGAAATTGTGCAAACTCCAGATCTGGGATGAATTCATTGTTCAAGTTTGTTCATGGCTTAAATAAGAAGATTTGGGGTCATCATCTAAAATCTCTTACATAGTGCATCATTCATGCTGACTGCACAGTACATAAATTTCTTGGCACTTTTATGAAAATAAAATTTGTGAACTCTAATATATATAGATATGTGCATAGCTATTGAAACAATGTTGTAGTGTAGTGTAGTGATAATACCCCAGCAGTGCCAGGTTTCAGTACTTACCACTATTTTAAACCCACCAATGAAAATGACTGTGTTGCTGGACAGGGAGTGCCCAAATTCCAAAGAATCCAAATCACATCTAGACTCATTAGGGAGCATTATGATCTTGAGCTCCTCCATATCTTACTTACTGTAAAAAAAAACCTGTACCACATCATAACCAAGTACTATACTCCTTTTGTGTCACTTACAACCTACGAGGTGTAGCTAAAGAAACTGGTGTCCCTTCCCATTGAACCGAACTCTGCTCTCCTGGAGGATTTAAGCTATCCTTCCATTAGCTGTGAAACCTGTACTACCACATGGACAATGCTTTCTAAATTTCATAAATGCTAGCTCCTTAAACCAACTAGTTCCTGTCCCAACAACGGGATCAAAAATAGTGGATCTATTTCTCACCAATATAACTCAATTATGCTCTATACCTATGGTTGCCTCAGTATTATTCAGTATATGTCTGTGGTACAACAGGTAGCACACTTGCCTTTGGTACAAAAGGCTGAGGGCTCTGTTCTCACACCAGGTAGATTGGTTGCAGATATTGCAGAGCAGCATAAGGTGGGAGAGGTTCTTTACTGAGTGTGGTGTCCTATGGATGTGATGTTAAATGGCAGTCACATGTGCTTGAGTTGATGGTAGCTCAAATGGATGCAAAGGACACCTATTGAAAAGAGTAGGGAAACTTCCCTACTGCCCTGGCCAAATTTCCCCTAGTAGTTTAAATACTGACTTGGATCTCCTCTGAAAAGAGGCTTCTAACTTAGGGGGACTAAGCCAGTCAACACAAGGATAAATAAAATATGAGGGTAAAACCTAATTGACTGTTATAAACCTTTATGTCTTTAAACCCTATTCTAAGGAAAATGTATTACAGCTAGATGATGACCCAATGAAATGTAAGCACCTACCTCCCCTCAATGACCATGTCTCACACATTGTTACACGTTGCAGACATTTTCTATATTTACATAAATGCATGTATTGAAGAATTGGTTCTCATGAGACACAAATGCAATGCCAAGCTCACAAATAAAGACATTTGGTGAAACCCTAGTATAAACAAACTGCATAATAAGAGGAGGAAACTTAATGACCTTTAGAACAAATGTAACACCCCAGCATCTAAAAAATGAATTCAAAAAGATTAACAAAGAACTCAGAAGCAAAACCAAATCCTTCAAAGGCAAGTATAAACTGAAAATTTCTAACTATGTTAAGGACAATCACAAAACATTTTTCAAATATGTAAAAAATCCTTAGATGCAATAACCAGCAATGCACTGAGTTAATATATAACAGCAATATGCACATCCCCAGATGAGATAGCCAACATATTATTGGATACATTAAAAGTTTACACCATTATCTCCCCCTAAGTTCCCACATATAATAGCATGCCCACCACCCCAATTACTTCTGATTAAGTTCTAAGGGCTCTTTCTAAGGCCAAAATGCCATCTTCTATTGGTCCAGACAATGTGCCAGGCTGCCTTCTTGTCTCCATGAAGTACAGCCTTATAGACTTGCCATTCAACCTATTAATTCTCAGCATCTTCACTAAATTCATGCCAGAGGTGTGGAGAACTGCTGTAGTCATCCCACTCCATAAGGGAGAATCTACCGCAGACCCTGGCAACTACAGACCTCTAAGCCTAACGAGCCTTATCTATAACTCATTACAGCCAAGTAACATCTCCAAGCATTTCTACAGTTGCATTCTACTGACACCGCTAGGCATTAAATATTACTTGTTCATATTTAAATTTCCCATGTACAAAACAGGAAAAAGGGTTGATAGCAATGCCAGTCCTGACATTAATTCCTCAACTTGATTTGTGGATCTCAGTGTAATCTTCTCTGCTGGAGCAACAAATTAAAATTGTATTAGTATATCTGGCTTCACATATCTTAGTATCTTTAAAATGTAATGGGTAATAGAACCAGAATTGAAATTATTTTGATATTTCATTCTATGGCTATCGGCAAGTTGCCACACCCACACACACACACACACACACACACACACACACACACACACACACACACACACACACAAAGATACTGTTATTAAAAAAAAGTAGTAGCAATTTGTTCCACATGCCAAATAAAATCAGAAAGTGGAGAAAGGACTCTGCTACTGTTATTTATTTATTTTTTTACATCCAGGCAAAAATCTAGGGAGACTAATTTTTATGCTACTTTGTTTCTTGGGAAAAAGCTTCTTCCCATTACTGATGCATATCTTAACTAGATCCAAAATGTGCTGCATACGTGAGATGGCTGGATGTGTGCTCTGTAGTACTACTGACTATGTGGAAGTATTAAAAATTAAGAGCAAGTCCGGTACTCATGAAATCAGTCTCAGAAATTATTGTATTAGTCAGTTCAGCATCCTTTACAAGAGAGGAATATCAGATTGAATAAAGAAAGAATGGCCTTATTCACATCACTTCTACTCCTTGCTTGATGTTATTAAATTAATTAGCAGAATGAACACAATAGGCATTAAAAATCATAAAGAATGACTGTGGGCCTGATTTCAAGAGGCTTGCTCTCAGAATAAGTGGAGAAGGTGTTTGGAATACGTTTTTCCCATAGTAAGCCTGTTTACACATAGGCCTTACACCAAAGTAACTTACACTGACAACAAGTTTTTCAGTATTAGGGCAGACTTAACTGAAAGCAACTCTTTGGAATCTGGTCCTAAAAATTCTTATAAAACAAGATAAGAAATTTGATTTTTGAATTACAATGCAATCATATATAAAATTGTTATCTGCTAAAACTGTAATGGGTAATAGGTTCATAGGTTCATAGGAGATTACTAGGCTAATGGCTTAAGACCCCATACAAGCCTAGACAATTTACCCACTATATGGCCACTGGGGCAAGAGGATTTGTGCCAATGCTTTGAGTATCTTACAATTTGTCCCTGTCCAAAAGGGATGCGGGTGCTATCCTAGGTATGAATTTGCCCTTCCCTATCCATTGATCCAAACTGTTTTTGAAGAAAGCCAGGGAAGGGCTCTGCTTAATGTGAATAAGAAGCCTGTTCCAAAGATGGAGCAATCTCTAAGACACATATCTGTCTCTCCAGCATGTTTTGTTTGAGTCACTGACAAAGTTTAAATCCCTAGATCAGGTAACCCTTGTGCTGTTTGATTTATGGATGTGTAGCAGCTCCATCGGGGCTCAATTTGTAAGTGCCTTGTAGGTCAGGCATAGGTCACCCTGTGATAGTTGTTAAGAGACAGGGTAAACAGATATGGCCTTTAGTCTATCCACATAGGATATGTTGTTTACACCCTGTGTTTTCTTTGTGACTAACCTCTGAGGTCACTCCAGCTACTGTAAGAGTCCAGTGAAAGACATTCCAAATGGTGCACTGCACTCAGTTATTGGTCTGATGCAGGCTGAGTACAGCGGGACTCGAATTTCCTTGGATCTGCATGCCATACCGTTACTTGTATACAAAAGTAATGTATATAGCGCTTTGTGTAAATGCATACTGCTGTAGTCTCATAATGTAGTTAGGTAGGGGTTTGAATCCTGCACTTGCCATCTGTGTGTGTGTCTCCCTGGGGAGGAGCAGCCTTTTGTTGGGAGGGTGGCCTAATGGTTAAGATGCTTGCCTTGCAAGCACAAGGTGCAGGGTTTGCGTCTCACAAGGGATAATTGACTAGGCTTAAAATGGCTCTCAAGGGCAGTTAGCTTAGTACTAACCTATGAACTTATAAGTTGTGCCACATAGAAGGACTTCTCCCTACTGTGGGCACATGGCAATCAAACTTTAGGCTATTATCTATCTGTGTACCTAGATCTGTCAACTCTGAATCTGCTCCTAGGAGTATACTATTGATGTTGTAATAATTTTCAGGGGTATTTAACTTCCCAAAGAGTATGATAATATATTTTTTCACATTTAGTTTTAGGCCATGGTTCTGGCACCAATAATTTTTCTAATCTAAACCCTTCTGAAGGATCTCTACATTATTGGTGGATTCAGTGATTGCCACCAACTTGCAGTCATCATCAGACTTTGTCATCCCAAGGCCTTCCACATTAGGCTTGACTTCTGAGAACTATATTCCAAACAGGAGTGGTCCCAGCACTGAGCCCTGTGGTACACCACTAGTAACTGGCTTGCTGGATCTGTATAAGTTGTGCCACATAGAAGGACTTCTCCCTACTGTGGGCTGTGGTTAAATAGACATCCATGGGCCTGGTAAGTCCTGGTTTAAGCTATTTAAGAGGTAACCTGGCATATTGTCAGGTCCCATTGAAGCTATTTTTTCAACTTTACAGAGCTCAGTGACAACCTTTTCTTTAGTGGTAATTGGCAGTAGCGTGGTGGAGGTTATTTTTGGGGGGAGAACAGGGGATGAATGGGAGGAGAAATCTGAGATGAACTTGTTGGCCATTAGGATTGCTATATCTTCTGAATGAGTATAGGTGATGCCATCTACAACTAATTCCACACATTGTTGGGTATTGCCCTTAAGACTGCAGACATAACTAAAAAATGCCTTATGGTTATCCTTAGCTTTGGAGATATTTTTGCTTTGAAATCTGCTTTCAGAGACTTGACTATTTGCCCGATTCACTTATTTAGTCTAATGAGGAACTTTTTGCTGTGTTGTGTACATTCCCTCTTACTTCTCAACATGATTTTCTTTCCTTTGTTGTCCATCCTATTATACCAAAGGTCCACCATGGTGGCGTATGTTTGCAGTTTGACCTAGGTTTATTTCCGTATGATACTGCAGTTTCTATGCAGTTGTTTATATGTCATAGGAGGCTTTTGTGTAAGCCTCTGCATAGGTTACTGTGCTTTCTGGATTTGGGGGAGCTTGTAACTTACTACACTGTCTCCTAGTAGTGGGTAATTTACCTTAGAGAAGTTCTTAAAGTTTTTGGTGTTAGGTGGGAGGACTAGTCTTACATTTATTTCAAGACAGACTGCTTTGTGATCTGATCTTACTAGTGAGGACATCACACTAGGGAGGTACGTCACTACCCCATATTTGTGAGTACCAGGTCTAAGATACTTTTATTGTCCTAGTGGGAGTTCAGATTAGGTGTTCTCGGGCACTTGAAATTACAAAGTCAAGAAATATTTGAGCCTGCATGTTAATGGTCATATGCTTCCGAATTTATGGAGAGGTTTTTAAAATCACCTGTGATATGGTAATGGGCTGATGGTCAGGGATTCTAGTAACTTCAAGTATGACTTATGGGTTTTCTGGTTCATGCTGAGGGACTGGCAGCTAGCAAACATATGGTAATGGATTTTTCCTATGGTTAATTGGACATGAAGTACCTCAAACATGTCATATTGTTTGACCAGCCTTGAGGTGTGCTTATGCTTTATGTAAATAGATTCACCTCCACATTTTGCTCTTTTATGTTCAGTGGGTGGTCAGAATGTATGAAAGGTGTTATAGCCATCCACTGATGGAATGCTTTCTATGGCTTTGAAACATATTTCAGTAATTGCAGAGACATCAGCATTCCCCAGGGTGAGAAGAGCTACCAGGGAATGTATTTTGGTTGAGACTGCTAGCATTAAGCATTAACATCTTTAGCTTGTCCTGAGTAGCTTTTGTTATGATGGAAGATTTCTCTATTTGTTAATGCCTAAAAAAGTCACTATAAGGGTGGATAACATTTTGGCCAATATCTGAAAGCTTAGAGCTGACAGGCAAAGACCATGCCTGGCAAAGCAGTACAGCCTATCAGCCATGTCCTCCTAGGCTGACAAGTATTGGACTGCTTTGAAATGACACCAGTAGCTAAGCCAATTGTTAAAGTCGATCATTTTCTGCTGGTATTGTAGCATCATCCTTGAAGATGATAGAATGTTGCTCAATGCTAGACTCATACCTACCTATGACATATTCTGAGAGCTCAATCATGTCTCTCTTTATATAATCCAAGGAGGTATATCTCAGGTCATTCATGCCCATATGGGCAATAACTGAGTCATATTGGTACTTATGGGAAAGTGCCCTGAGTGCTAGCATGATCTGGTGGATCCTGGCCCCTGACAGGCAACTAACTGTAACCTTCTTATCCAGCCTGGTAAGACGGACATCAGTGTGTCTCACAATGAAGTCTTCTATGACCAGAATACTGGGCTGTGAAGTGTTTGACCTTATGGTATTAGTAGCTGAGCCACAATGAGATGTGGCTCTATGTGTTGGGATGGGAATTGTCTGTGTACATGCAAAGAGGACTGCCCCTGAGAGGCCTTTGAGGTTTGGATACGTTACACGTGAGCACCTCTGCATATGTGGGTCTATGTGTGTTTGGTCTTTCGTGATTGTGGTGAGTGATGTGTGTGAGCTGCTGACAACCTGCTTGTTCCTTTTTGTAACTGTATATGAGAGTCTAGTTTCCAGTGAGAATGTGTAACTACATCTTTCAAATAATGTATTTGTCTGTTCAAGAATTAGGTGGTTGCCACTATACATAGGGCAATTGCTACATTGCTTCAGGATGCCCATGCCCACCAACCGGGCTACAGAAATAGCAGGAAAGTGCCCATCCATGGTTTCAGGTCCTAATGTGTACTTGCAAGGGATAGGAGTGAAGGTTGTTTGTAAGTGGATGAGGGAAGGGTGCTTACTTGGTGAAATCTGCAGCTAACCTAACCAGTGATGCTGCCCAACACCCAAACCAGATGTTCTCTGAGCAGTAATAGTCCTGGGTGCTATAATAATGTAAGGTAGAGGTAAATAGTCCTAACTAAATGCAAAAAGGCTGCACACCATGCAAATTACTTGCCCCATGAGTAATGCAGAACTAAGGTAAAGTTCTGAGGTATTTTTATAGACAAATTTCAGCTTATTTAGATTCTATTTATACAAGAGCAGTAACCATTGCTGTTCAGAGAGCAGCTTTGCACAAATGCAAGGTATATATATATATATATATATATATATATATATATATATAATCAGAAAAAAGTAGTTTTTTACACTAACTATGCCCTAAAGCCAATCAGTAAGCACAGAATGAGCTTTCCACCAGCAAGTCCATGCTCAGATAGAGGAAATAAGCCATTTCCTGCCACAGGAGTGCAGATTTTGACCCTCTTAATGTAAAATGACCAGTTTGGAGCCCAAGTGTTAAAGGACCACAAACAGATTCCTAATACAATCTTAAAAAGACTAGATATAATGAAGTTTATTGCAGAACAGCAGCCCTTAAATAAGTTTGAAAATGCAAAAGAAGTGCAAAAAAGCAATAGCAATAAACAGCACAGTAAAGATAAGCAATGTTTCAAGATGTTTGAATCTGTACAGGGCACTGGCATGGCGGGCAGCTCAGCGTAAATGTGCTGAAATTACGCCAGCACTGGAAATACAGAAAACTGACTACTGGAGCCCTCTGGCCAATAAAACAACTGCATTTAGAGCATTTTTGTGTGCTTTTCAACTCAGATAGACCAGGTAGACATTTACTGCCACTAGATGAATAATTCCAATGTAAAAGCACAGGAAAAGAGTGTCCTGAATGAAATGCTACAACAAACAAACTTAAACTTAAGGAAAGACAATAAGTAATTCAAGATAATAGCAGTGTACTTTAAACAGTTTATAAAAGTGTGATTATTCAACAAAAGCACTTCACTTTGTAGAAATGATCCAAGAGCCACTTGATTTTGCAGTATTTATAAAGGTACCAAAACAAGGTATGCTGATTAACAAGCCCTCTGGTCAATAAAACAACTACATGCAGGAGTCTGTAGTGTGTTTTCCCAACCTACACAGACCGGACTACCACCCACTGTCACTAGATGGAAAATCCTCTGTCCTCTTGATTTAAAACCACAAAAAAAAGCTTCACTAAAGTGTAAAAATACACTACTTTATCCAGCACCTAGCTAGATAATGAATTCACAGCAAGTAAATCAGTAGAACAGACAACAAAAAGCTAAATTAACTTTTTTTTCAAACTAAGCACAATAAAAGGCAAATAGATAATTCAAGATATTAACAGTAATATAGAAAGGAAGGGGCTTATGAAGCTGAATTAACAGTTAAGGGTGGGCAGATTAAAAATCTCCAAATTAAAAAAGAAGATCAAGGAAGTGGAGGGGGGGGGATAACCAGCAGGGAGTTTTTGCAAGCCTTGAGTTTTATCAGAAAAGACAAGGCCATATATATTCTTTGTGCATTTAATTATCATTTCAAGAAACAATTTAACCAATGGAAAAAATTGCAAAATGTGCTGTCTGGGTAATTTAAGTGTTTTCTGCAACAATATAACACAGACACCAGGCTAATCAGATTTCTCAAAACAGAAAACGCAATGTAACAGGTAAAGCAGAAAGTGGCTCTATCAGTGCAAGCAACTTACAGACAAAAGTGATTTAATATCCTCACTCAGCAGGGTGTCACCAACCAATAACCAATAAATCATGCTCTACCCTAAACATGCTTCATTCTGATTTCTGCCAATCATGAGCGGACAGGTGATCCGCTGTGGTGACCCCAACTGGGAAAAAGCCGAAAGAAGAAGAAGATTTCATGGAAAGCTAGCCATACAAAATAAGTACCTAATGGAGAAAAAGGTGTTTATTATTAACTTGGTAAAGGTGAGTGAAACATTTTCAGGAGAAACAAAAATAAATAAAGAAAAAATGGATATGACATTTCCTTATGCTGGTTATTTGATAACAGAAGAGTTGACAGAATGCAGGCTAATGAAATTTTGCAAAAGAAACAGAGACTTGCAAATGCTATGAAAGGATGGTGTAACTCTATTTTATACTGATTTATAACATCTGAAAATGGAAGTCTTCTGTCTATGATATGCCTTTGGCTGTGTATACTGCCTCTGAGTCAAGGTAATATGTTTGTGGTGGTATGTTGCAACAGCCATGAAATGCAATTTTCAGCATGAATATGATGAAATAACTGGCTAATTGAAATGTTCCCAGTCCTGTTTGACTTTCTGGAGTCAGAAGTTTGCCTCTATATCTTAAAGGTTACAGAGTTTATCATTTTCCTAGCTAAACCTAATCATTGTAAATATGTAATATTTTGTTCCAGTTAAAAACTGGGGGTATTATAGTAATATCTAAACGTGAAACAGAAATTGTCTCCCTTAAATAACAGTGTTTTTTTACACTTGTTTATTTTAAGTATTATGTATAGAAGAAAGAACATGTTACCTGGTACGGGTTTGTTTTAAGATGCAGGTCAAAGTTCAGCAATAATAAAAATGTACTGTAAGCACCTCACTGGCTACGCTTCAAAATTTGGAAAAAGTCAAACCAGTTAAGCACCAAAGTGGCACATGACCCGACCTTAACAAAAGTTAAGCATCCACTCCTTATGTTGCTTAGGTCAGGTCTAGTGCTCAGCAATACAATCTGCCCGTACTAACCAGCAAATGACAGTGGAAGAGCAAAAATGTGTTTCTGTCTACTTTCTGTGTCCTTAATCCATCCCTAACTTCCTGTTAAAAAACAAAATGAACAAGAGGATGTGTTTAGCGATGTAACGTAGAGGATACAAACCCTGAAGCTCAAATGTATGCCATTATTTAGTAACTTCAATCCTTGGTGGTTTGTCTGAAAACCACAGATTTTTATGAGGAACAGGCCAAAAATATGAAGCAATAATTTGGAAGTTGTGTGAAAATCTATACCATTGAGAGGCATTATAGGTAAGTGTAAATGTGACAGACAGCATTACAATGCCTTTCTGACAGCATCCGCTAAGTATATTATAGCTTTATAAGCTGACAAAATACTTAGTGATTATTTCCCCCTATAAGTAATAGTACATGGAGTAGATAAAGCTCTATGCACTGCAAAGAATTATGCTCATCTAACCGATCACGAGCTCTCGACATGGATGTCAAGATTCACTTCTCATGCTTTGCTCTTAAGGTGAATTTCTTGGAATCCATGTCTTTAACACATGATAAACATGTTATGATCAGTGACCTGATCGTAATCCTCTGTGTTGAATGCAGTTTCACAGAAAGTAAGTGATCATAACAAGTATCAGTTACAAAAATGTTTTCTTCGGGGAGTACTCGGTCACCCTGTAGGTACATAATTTAGATATTTCTTGGTAAGATCTACAACGATCATGTATGCTGTTATTACAAGTTCATGTGTAATTATTTTGTTACATTTCTAAAATGTGGTAAGTTACAGGGTTACTTTGATAAAATGTATGAAAAGTATATTTTAATATAGAATTTACTTGTATTTTCATACAGCTAAGATATATACTAAAAACATAAAAACATATATATTTTTATTTATTTATAATTTAACTGAGTTAATCCCACTAGGCCAATTTATTTAATATATTTATAACTGTAAAAAACAGCACTCTGATCTCCTGTCCGTAATTGAGATGAAACATGTCGACTGACAGTTTGTACCGACTTCCGAGTATCTACAGCTGTCGGATGTGAAGACTGATAGGCAAAAGATATTCAATTTCTCATCTGCTCAGCCATATAAAACAGTCAAGTTCTCTGAATTTCACTATGATCTGAATATGATGCAGATTGACATAATGTGGACACAGGAAACAACAGAACCGTTTTATTCAATGTCATGTATCCGCAATTATTGCTTGTATAGTGTTGTCTTTAAATGAGATATTTAAATAGATCAGAGCAGTTAGGTTTACCTGACAGACAAGCAGAGTGTAATGAATCTTACAGTGTTATCAAAGTCCTGATGTGCAACTACACATTTACTGAATGTTCTTTCTCTGGCATATGAAGTTCATGTATGTTTTGAGTTCATGCAGAACTTTCTCTCACACTGACAACAGAAGAATTGTCTCACAGAGATATTAGTGCTTAATTGCAATGCTTCCTTTGGCTGTCTAATGGACTATTGCCCAAGATGTATGAATAGCAACTGCAGCTCAAGGGTGAATATGACTTGTTGATGAAAAATAAAAGATCAGAATTAAGAACAATATGACTGTGCAATATTGTGCAATATACTGTATTAATTTTCTTTAGGAGCTGCAAGTGAAGAAAATATAATGTTGATTGCTAAAACTGGTCCTCCTCAGTATGTGTAAAAATGGCCCATTAGTATTGTGTGCCATCTCAGAGCTAAAACAAATGGAGTGAAACCTAATGGATACAAGTGCTAGAAACAGGAATTTCACACACGTATCGTTTCATTAAACAGAAGAAAACAAATAAAGTACCTTGTCTGTTTGTATGTTCTGGAGAGTAAAGTACCATATGCTGTCAGACTGCATTTGCTTTAAAATGACACTGAAACTGTCTATACTTTTTATCAACTACTTTTTATTATTTTTGGTGTAGAGATACTAATGTGTATGCACAAAAGTAGAAACAAATCATTTTTAAGATGGTAAAGATTGGATAAGGTAAATAAAAGAAAAGAATGGCTAATGAACAAGCTAAGAGGGGGCTACTATAGAACAGTGGCATTGCATTAAGGTCGGTATCCTAGCTTATCTAGTTTGATAGAAACAGTGCTTCCTGATGCTGAAATTAGTACAGCTACAAGACTGAAATCTATATGTAGTAGTGATATTGTATGTTTATACTGCTCCTGTATATGTGTATAGCTGTTAGCATTATTGGCTCACAACTCCTGGTTTCCCTTCATGTTCCAGACTGAAGGGCCTTCTGTGTAGACTCTGAATGCCCTTTTCATGTATACATGGGTTTTCACTTGGTGCTCCAGTCTCTTCCAACATTCCAAAGACACACCACTTGGTGAAATGGAGAGCCTGCAAATTTCCTGTAGATATGTCTGATATGTGAATGAGTGTATGAACATGTCATGTGATGTACCAGCATCTTGCCCTTGACTGGTTCTCTGTTTTGTCTCTGTTGATTACTGGGATAGGATCCGTCCCTCATGTGACTTAATACATTGCCAGATATTTAATGAATAATTACTGTGTTATTGTAGGGAATTAATTATTTGTATTTGATATGCATTTCACTTGAGATATATTACACATTAAATCTAGTAGTCTAACTAACGTCATGGAAAAAAATGGTCCTTGGACCAGCTCATGTACTTGATTAACCAATGAATAAGAAATAAAATTAAGAATAATATAAAATATAAAAGAAATTAGCAAAATAGTTGGCTATGTGGAAGTAGCTGGGCTGAAGTTTTCGGAAATATAGAAGAATGCTGAATAGTGCTTTCAGATAAAAACTGGCATGTTTGATGTACATTAGAAATGGCATGAGGATGGCTGCAGCAACAATGTGAATGACATAAGCAGTTAGACTGATATTTACTGAAGGGTGTAATGACAGTCAATAGATAACAAGGGTGGAGTACGTAGGAATGGTGCAGTTTGTTTATAGAATAGTATCTGAAAAACATTCATAAAATTAGTTCAATATATTTGGAAAGTAGCAGAATAAAAGCCTCATATGTCAGATAATATACCGCAATGTGAAAATGAAGAGTTGACAGAAGTAGAGACAAGGCTCTTAGCAGCTGGTCCTTAGAGGTAGCAATAGTACCAGAAGACAAGGAGATGGGTTTCTGTAGCATTATTACACAAAGATGCTCAAGTGCGTTTAAGAAGAATATTTTTTATGTGTGTGATAAATAAACTCACTACCGCCCTAGTGGACAGGATAGGTGAGTCTTCAGGAAAGATGCTAAAGCTGGATGCTCGTGGTCTGGCAGACATTTATCAGCAACACATGCTATCCCACAAGGATCTTACTAGTGCAAATGAACAGTTCAGCAATGCATGCTATCCCACAAAGTTCTAATCATTGCAGATAAGCAGTTCAGCAATGCATGCTATCCCACAAAGTTCTAATCATTGCAGATAAACAGTTCAGCAATGCATGCTATCCCACAAAGTTCTAATAATTGCAGATAAACAGTTCAGCAATGCATGCTATCCCACAAAGTTCTAATCATTGCAAATAAACAGATCAGCAATGCATGCTATCCCACAAAGTTCTAATCATTGCAGATAAACATATCAGCAATGCATACTATCCCACAAAGTTCTAATCATTGCAGATAAGCAGATCAGCAATGCATGCAATCCTACAAGGTTCTAACCACTGCATATAAACAGGTCAGCAATGCATGCCATCCCACCAGGTTCTTGCCATTGCAGCTAAATAGATTAGCAATGCATGCCATCCCACCAAGTTCTTACTATTGCAGATAAACAGATCAGCAATGTATGCCATCTGCAGACAAATAAATCAGCAATGCATGCCATCTAAAACGTTTTAACCACTGCAGATAAATATATCAGCAGTACATGCAACCCTACAAGGTTCTTACCTCTGCAGATAAATGGATCAGCAATGAATGCCCTCTCACAAGGTTCTTAACATTGCAGATAAACAGATCAGCAGTGCATTCCATCCCACAAGGTTCCAATCATTGCATATAAATAGATCAATGTACGTCATCCTACAATATTTTTATCACTGCAGATAAACAGATCAGCAATGCATTCCATCCCACAAGGTTCTGACCACTGCAGAAAAATAATCAGCAAAACATGCCATCTCACAAGCTTCTAACCACAGCAGATAAATACATCAGCAATGCATGCCATCCCACATGGTTCTAACCACAGCAGATAAATACATCAGCAATGCATGCCATCCCACATGGTTCTAAGCACTGCAGATAAATATAGCAGCAATGCATGCCATTCTACAAGGTTCTTTCCACTGCAGATAAACAGTGGTCTAGACAGAATTATGACAAACCTTGATGAAGTAAATCCACGAGGTATGCTTAAAGCTATATTTTATGTAGGACAGAGAGTAATGTGTTTTTTTTGGCTTTTTTTTGTGGCTTTTGTAACTAAACTCCTGGACCTCAGCTATTATTTTCATTCATTTTATTTGCACTCTCTCAGATGGGCAAAATATTTCATGAAAAAAGTGCATAAAGCCATTTTGTATTAAACTGCATGCTTCACAAAAGATCTGTAAGTAGATCAAGGTTACTGATGACCTCAAGATCAGATGTATCACCTAAAAGGATTTCTAACTGCAGTTTCTATGCTACCATCTAAGTATATCACTTTATCTATAACAGTATAAAGATTCTGGGCTGGATCCTGTAATGTTTGCAGAACATAGCACATTTCATCAATATCAGTACAAATGTTGCAGATAAACCTGTAATATACAAGTATAGCTCAGTGAACTTAGAATATATTGGTGCAAAACAGAACTGAGCAAGTAGTATCAGTGCACTGACTAGCAATCACAGCCACTCCGTAATTTATGAAAACTGTCTCATAAAACTTGATGTGCATTAACAAAGCTATGGAAATTATATTATCCCATATGTCTCAGGTGTACTGCATTATGAGGAACATTCTTCATTTTGGTTCTTAAAAAGCTCTTGTTCCTCGAAGTTTCACATTGAAAGAGTCTGTCATACATTTAGACTCAGGAATTTTTTTAACTGAAATTTATGGCAAACAGTGCTGAATCATATTAATTCATCAAAACAACTTTTTATAAATATAAAGTAATACATTTTAACCAACCTGTGAGCTTCCTAGTTGAAGTTGTTGCTAATCTGTTAACAGGTGTTCCACATTTTGACTATTTATTCCACATTATGAGAGGCAGTGTTCCTCATTTTGGAGATGGAAGGTTGAGAGCCATGTATTATCCTAATGCAATCTGTATGACATTTGAAAGTAATATATATCTACAACAATCCTTCCAGTAAGCCCAGAGACAACTACAAATGTCTCAGTAAGTCCTGTACTAATAAAATACATTCACCGAAAGATGCATAATCTGATGGAATTTGTAAAATTTGTAATAAAAAAATAATAAATGCAAAGTGCAATAACACCCACTTTGCTAGAACTAAGAGTAGCTAACAATGTGTGGGTCATGTGTGGGGAACACAAGTAATGCACACACTCAAGGAAATACAGACATAGAAAAGCAGATGTGGGTATGGGTGAAGAAGAGGGACACACGAGGTATGTTGGAATAAGAAAATCGGAGGGACAGTCAGGGGGGCATGGGCAATTTTTGTTGGTTTTTTTTTGTTTGTTTGTTTTGGTTGTTTTAGTGGGAAAAGAGCCCATTTTTTGAGAATAGAAAGACAGGAAAAGACAGAGAAAGAGGGAGGGGAAGGGCAAAATATCAGGTATACACATATACTAAATATCACAAGATATGACAGAGAAATGTCAGAAATAATAGAAAGGAAAGGTAAGGTACACAGACAGCATACTCTACAACATGGGCAATGGAAAGCTGACATACAGGGTGGGGAGGCATACCAGCTCTAGTGAAATGCAGAAATACATATGTACCTATGCACTAATACATTGTAAAATGTTGCAAAACGTTTAGAAATCATACCTGGATGTGTATGACTGATGGCAGTTTTCTGCTGTAGGGTAATACATAGGGATCACAGTACAGACTGAATCCAATAACCAAGTAGTTTTCCAGCAGTGCAAGTGTAAGCCAAGCAACAGCACAGATGAGCAAATGTAGTGCACAAAATGCTAGAGAATACCAGCAGAGGATAGAATAGAACCTCCAGCCATGCATGTGAAAGACAAGCAGCCAAACACAGTGCCAAACAGCAGTACTGTAGCAAAGCAACAAACTGGCTGCTACTTATACAAATAGGTGTACACAACCTAACCAGATGTGTAATGAAAAATGCTTGTTACAGACATATGCCTTGTGTGAGGCAACACACAGGTATAGATCTATATGTATGACTATATATATATATATATATATAGGTTTACTATCAAAATTGCGAACAGCCATGGTCGACCGTCGTATGCTCGAACGCATAAGGTCGAAACACAAATGTCGAAGACATTATAATCAAATCGAGGAACGGTTTTACCATGGGTCGAGGTAGGGAAGGTGGTTGTAGTAGGGAATCATACTGTACACCTACCTCGACCCATGGTAAAACCGTTCCTCGATTTGATTATAATGTCTTCGACATTTGTGTTTCGACCTTATGCGTTCGAGCATACGACGGTCGACCATGGCTGTTCGCAATTTTGATAGTAAACCATATATATATATATATATATATATATATGGGTCCCTATCAAATGAGAGAAAGCTCATTTGATAGAAACTCATTTCACTGACACCATATGATAGAAAGCTCAAAACACTGAAAACTCATTTGACTGAAACTCAAAACACTGAAAATGCTATATGCCCTTTTCCCAACGGTAGTGCGATCCTGGAGTTAGTATATATAGTTAGGGGGTGGGGGGCACAGCCCCCCACATAGTTTATGTAAATATTGTTTTCTCCCAACAGTTATTCATTGTAGTTATAAGTATCCATGTGTAGGGTTTAAAATGCATGAAGTATGTGGGGGGCTACGCCCCACACCCCCCCCCTAACTATATATACTAACTACAGGATCGCACTACTGTGGGGAAAAGGGCATATAGCATTTTCAGTGTTTTGAGTTTCAGTCAAATGAGTTTTCGGTGTTTTGAGCTTTCTATGTTTTAGTTTCAGCCAAATGATTTTCCATCAAATGAGTTTTATATCATGACATGGAATAGTATACATTCTGAAATCTATGATTAATGCTATATAACAGCTATCAGGCTTTGCACATGAATTATGACATGCAATAAGTAACACACAAGTATAACAAGAACAACGATGCAATGCAAGCAATAGCCAGCAACTTATGTACATATATCCTGCATCGGTATAATGGCCATAGGTTTGGTGAACGTTGATCTTCTAACAAAAAAACTATATGAAAATGGATGATAATTTAAAGGAAGATGAACATATACCATGCAGGAGTGCAAGATATATGCCATGCCTACAAAGGAGAAATGAGGTAGACAACACAAGCCCATGTCTCTCAGCCTCTTAGCACAAGAAATCTGGTCAGATTTTAAATACTGTTTTTATAAACTTAGAAGGTTACTAGAATAACATGATTTGTCTTAGTAGAAATTTTCTGAAGTATGTGAAATCTGAACCCAAATGTATGTCATTATTTAGTGAATTCATCTCTCAGTGATTTGCCAGAAAACCACCAAATGCATGAGGAACAGACCAAAAACATGAAGCAAAAATCTGGACATTCTGCAAAAATCCAGACAGATGACAGGTATGCACAGGCACACATCAAGGATGACATTCCAGCAAAGCTATGTATGCAAACAGTAAAACAGGACAAAACTATGTATTGGGACATATTGCAAATGCATGTGTACAGCACACAGAGTGGTGCTGAAGTCAACCCAAGCTTTACTGAAGCAAATAGCCAATTTATGTGACATGCAGAGTGCATTGCCCACAGCAAGAAACATGGCCACATATAAATTACACACAGTATTCTGCAATCATCTAACAACAAGAGATATGGGTAAAGAAGCTAAGAATCAGTAACATATGCACATATATAATAGATAGTAATCTAGCCTTTGACCATCACGTGTCTGCGGTGGTGAGGAAATCATTTTATACTGCTGCGCAACTTATAAACAAAGTTATGCCATCTAAGGCCAAGGAAGTCATTGTTCCACTGTATTCGTCATTCATCAGACCTATCATTGAGTACAATGCTTCCTTTGGTATGTAGCTAACCTGGCATATCCAACAATTGGAGCATCCACAGAAATTCCTCACTAAAAGAATACAGGATGTAAGTAAAATTTTCTGTGCAGACTGCCACAAGACTCTATCAAGCCCTAGCCCTGTATTTTGTTTCCTACAGGCTTTTGAAGGAAGATCTATACCTGGCATACATGGCATTGTCAGTCCCCACTCTGATGGACCTCCTGCACATCCACAAAACAAACAGCACCAGAATTACCCATTCTAAAGACTTAAAACTTGCCTATGATATAAATAGGATCTGCTGGAGAGATAGGCTTGTATCCCAGAGACTACCCCGTCTATGGAACAGGCTCCCCATCCATGTTCATAGGTTCATAGGTAGGTACTAGGCTATCGGCCCAAGGGCCTAAGTAAGCCTAGCCAACAAGGTTCCCTGGCTTATGCCACCCAAGAAAGAAAGCAGAGCCACAGAAGTGATCCCCGGGGTATATTTCCTATTTCCCATTCACTCATCAAGATTTTTCTTGAAGAGTGCTAATGAGGAACTTTTCTTGACATAGATGGGTAGCTTGTTCCAGAGTATGGGAAGTCTCTGGGTCAGGAATCTATCCCTCCAGCATGTCCTGTTTATTGTGGTGACAAGGTTTAGGTCCCTAGAGCATGTAGCTTGGAGGGATTGGGATTTTTTTAGGTGCAACATGTCCAACAGCTCTGGGTTCGACATAGCTTTATATGTTAGGCAGAGATCTCCTCAGAGTAGGTGGTATGCTACAGAGTAAAGATGGAGTTTTTTGAGATGGTCAGTATAGGGCATCTGTTTGAGGCCAGTAATCCTCTTTGTGAGGTACTTTTGTGGCCTTTCCAGCTGCTGCAGATGTCTTGTGAGGTACATTCCAAAATGGGAAATGTACTCTATAATGAGTCTAATGAGTGCTGAGTAGAGGGGAACAATGACCTCTTTTTTCCTGAATGAGAACCCTTTTGTGATGAGGATTTCCTGACTTCTGTGGCAATGTGATTATCAAAGGAGAGACTACTGTCCTCCTGGGTCCCATGTCTATTTTCACACATTTGGCATTAAGTAAACTGCTGTCTATGTGGTAGTTTATGGGTACAGAGCTTTTACCAAAGGGGATGATAATACACTTTTTGCATTCAGCTTGAGGCCATGCCTTTGACACCAGGCATCTATCTCAGTGAGGCCCTTCTGTAGGATGTCCACATCATTTGGGGACTCGACTATGGCTCCTAGTTTGCAGTTATCTGTGAACTTCATTAGCCAGAGACCTTCTGTGTTAGCCTGTACTTCAGAGAAGTAGATACCAAACAGAAGAGGTCCCAGGACTGAACCCTGTGGTACTCCACTTGTCACTGGTTTGAAGTCAGATTTGGAGTCTGCAACTTTCACAGTGTGGGTTCTGTCAGTGAGCCAGTTGGCAACCCATCTTGTGATGTAGGGATTTATACCTAGTTTCGTGAGTTTAACTATAATTCCAGAATGAGGGATAGTGTCAAAAGCCTTGGTGAGGTCAAGATAGGCTGTGTGAACCAACTTACCCTCATCTACGGCTTTGGTGACTAACTCAAAGAATTCAATCAGATTCAGAAGGCATGATCTGCCTTTCACAAACCCGAACTGTGTTGGGTCCAGAGTTTGGAGGTTACCAATGTCTTTGTTTATGAGTTCCTTGATGATACATTCCATGGCCTTGCAGACCACGCTCGTCAAGCTAATAGGGCGATAGTTCCCAGGATCAGTGGTGGCTCCCCCTTTGTGGAGTGGGATAACTGTTGCTGTGCACCATTCAGTGGGCACAAAGCCTGACGTGAGACTATGATTGAACATGATGCTTAGGTGGGGAGCCAGTGTGTTCTGAAGTTCATGTAAAACACAGCCTGGGATGTTGTCCGGTCCCATGGATGCTGTGTTTTTGGTTTTAGAGAGTGCAGCTTTTACGTGTGTAGAGCATTCTTCCTGTATAGATATGGGCCCTTTAGGGGTGGGAGGTGGGTAAAGTCAGCACTGAAGCTATCTAAGATTTTGGTCTCATGTGAAGTAGAGTTCCTCCCTAACCCAATTCAAGTGTGCCTTGGATGATTGGATGGGAAACCAGAAATTCATCCCTGGTTTGTCACCTATGTCTCTAATAGACACAGGTAACCTGTAAATGGTTCATCTCCCAGGCCCACGCTTACACTTACCAAGGGTATCAGAACTTGTCAGAGATTTGGGATTTATGGCTAGGCTAAAATGGCCCTTGTGGCCATTAGCCTAGTAAACACCTATAAATCTATGAACCTATAAAGTCATGCAGATGTACAACAACATGTGGAATACTCACCTGAGATAATATTTTTATCATTGGCCATGGGTATAACTGAGCAAAAGACAGTTCTGTGAACAACATACAGTACATTAACATGAACTCAGTGACTGTTCACACTCCCAGTGTACAATGGCGTTTCTCTATTGCTTGGAATATGTGCAGAGACATGTACATAAACCAGTACATATGTATACCATTTGCCAATATATGGGCATGTATGTGAATAAGGATTGCATGTAGAAAGGTAACATAGGCCAAAGAAGGTATACTTTAATATTTCTATATAAATCAGCAGTACCAAAGTGTATAAGTGAATGATACAGTGATGGTCTATGCATTCTGTAAAGTAGAACTGCCTATATACAGCAGACACAGTTATATGACACACCATGGCACCATCATTGCTAATTCATACCAGACACAAATACAATATTTCAGTATGCCAGTGTGACAGCATGACAAGTGTCATCAAAAGCATAGAGGCAAGAACATGTCATGCTGTTGAACAGACATTACACAGCAGCCCACAAATGATACTCATCCTGTTGTGTTATGTGTGGAGTATGGGCAAAATCTTGTTTGCAACTTGCTGTCAGTCCCACACATGTGTATAGTGAAAATCTTGCATCAGTATCAGCATGTTAACTGCAAAATGCATAACTGTA
The DNA here is from genome assembly GCF_019279795.1 of Protopterus annectens. Lineage (NCBI taxonomy): Eukaryota > Metazoa > Chordata > Ceratodontiformes > Protopteridae > Protopterus > Protopterus annectens. The sequence continues at coordinate 707,001,843 of NC_056726.1, forward strand.
ACATACAGGGCCACAGTGCATTGGCCATAACAGCAATATCTTGCACTGCATGTGGAGTACTCACATACACACACACACACACACACACACACACACACACACACACACACACACACACACACACACACACACACACACACACACACACACACACACACACACACACACACACACACACACACACACACACACATACATAGATACACACATACACATGTAATGAGTACCACACCTACCCACATGGAGCAATGTATGAATCAAGTGCAGAAAATCATGGGCATCAGCATGATGGCTGCATGTCTACTATGATAATGTATGTCTTACACCCTGTGCAACATAATGCAAAATGTCACAGGATATCTGAGTATATGGCTAGCCATTTATCACATAAGTATGGTAGCAAAATGCTATACATGCACAAGTGTGTCGATACAGTCAAGTCATTTATATGGCAAATACCACGGTGGCAGCAGTACACAAATGGATCACACAGACAATACTTATGGTCCTGAGGGTCCACCCTGATGGAGATGAACATTGTGAATGATCTTGTGAGCTATTTCCCTGAATTAATCCTGCATAGCCTATGTCATATCCTGGAAGAAATTCCCCATCATGTCCCCTCATCTTTGTCCAAAGGACATCAGTCATCACCTCCCGGATCTGGTCCTGAAAATCATCTGCTGTTGATGTTTGGTGGTGTCTCCTCTACTGTGGAGCAGGGATGATGGCAAGTGTACGTCCAGGTTCTTTCTCCTCATCATTATGATCTCCATCATGGTCATTATTTTCATCAGACGACTCAGGAGGTGGTTTGGCATGTAGTGATTATCTCTGGTGTCTGATGAGTAAGCATACATGGATCCCACACTCTGTCAAGGTGAATCACATGACAAGAAAGAAAGTACATAATATGCATCACTGCAGCTATATGAGTGCATAACATACCCACTTTTACAATGCATAGGCAGAAAGTATTCAGTATGACACATTGCAATAAGGTATGCCCATAGTCAAGTGTACAGCTATATGCAATGGAGGTAATGTATACAAACCATAACAGTAAAAAAAAGTCTGTCAGGCTGCACATTCCTGTGTAAAACATGGCTGTCATTAACTGATATGAACATCAAATATGTAATGGACATTATTAACTAAGCCTTCAACATGATCTCTATATAAGAAGAAAGGCAGATCACCATACATTGCACTTGTCATTAAAACCACATTGTCAGATGATATGGCCTAAAAGTATTATGAATAAGGAGCAATAGACTGGTCTAACAGATTCAATGTTAGCTGATTGTCCCAAGGCTTGGCTTTTGATTTGCTGGTATAAAGATATTGACTTTTTGTGAATTCCTGCATATCATTGCTAGAATCTCCTTGTGTTCTGAGAGTGCTTCTCAAACAATCTGGAAATATAGAGCTGATGAGTATATTTCTGGCACTTTAACTGTTCAGAGTTCTGCACTGTCTTTATTTTTGCATGACTGAATTATTAATATATTTGCTGGCAGAATTTTTTCTGATCTGTGCTGAAACTTTTTTCTACCACCCTTCCACCCTATTGCTATTTATGTTCTTAAAGTTAGTAAAACTGGTATAACAGCTTTTGTGTTATCTGATTGTCTCAAGGCTTAAATTTTGTCTTGCTGGTATAAAACTATTGCCCTTTTGTAAATTCCTGCATATCATTGCATGAATCACCTTGTGTTCTGATTGAGAGTGCTTCTCAAACAATCTGGAAATATAGAGCTGATAAGCATATTTTTGGCACTTTAACTGTTCAGAGTTCTGCAGGGTCTTTATTTTTGCTTAACTGAATTGTTTATACATTTGCTGGCAGGATTTTGTTTTCTGATCTGTGCTGAAACTTTTTTTCTCCTACCCTCCCACCCTATTGCTGTTTGTGTTCTTAAAGGTGGTATAACTGGTCTAACAGCTTTTGTATTAACTGATTGTCTCATGGCTAGCTTTTGTCTTGTTGGTATAAACATATTGCCTTTTTGTAAATTTCTGCATATCATTGCTAGAATCTCTTTCTGTTCTGACTAAGAGAGCTTTTGAAACAATCAAAAATCAAGAGAAAAACGAGATGAATGGTAGGAGAAAGCTGAAATAAGCAAATATGAGTAACATAATGCTGAAGCAACTAAAAACATTAATATGGTAAGCGCTTTCAGTGGTAATAATATTCCACCTTCTTCAGACCCAGAACAACATAAAACTGATGCTTATATAGCTTGTAGTTAATTATCAATTAGTCATTCAATCAACCAATAAAAATAAAATCATATAAAAATACAATATTCAAACAGAATAAAACCTGCTCTAAAAAGTTACAATGTTAAATACGTAATAGTCAATTTATAAATAACATTAAATATATATGTATAACATATATAAATATTATACTACAAAATAACATTTTAAAAGCTACTAGGGCTAAACTGAAAATGTATAATACATGATAATGACATAAATTTACTGTAAGAACTAAGATATTTAGCTAGGTAAAGTCACATAAAAAATATAGTAATATGTAAAACATATATATTAAATAATTGCATGCTGGTTAGAGACTAAAGTCTGATCATAATAATACTGAATATATGACCAAAAACAGAGTCCATATTTTTATATATATATATGAAACTATGTAAATATTACTATGTTTCAAACTTAATCAACAAGAAGTACAATATCAAATTCGAAACCTTTTATGCAAAATTAATATGTTATCTATTTAAAGCTCTTAATTTTAACACGCTTTTAATAGACACAAATTCATTTAAACCAGGGAAAATGCATGCAGCCGTTTTGATTTGCCAATACAACTCATTTTGTTCTAATAAAAGTTGCCAAGGCCCCCCTCTCGGGTCCAAAAGTGTTTGGTGTACAACCAAACATAAAAACACATGTGTTGGAAATTGTAAAATATGCAGAGCAAGAGCATTGTTAACATCACCTTTACTAACAGCATAACAATGCTCGTATATTCTTTGTTTTAGTTTCTGCTCGGTCTTACCTATATAAAATGAGGGACAAACCTGACAGCAAGCTGCATATACTACAGCTTTGGACTCACAATTAAAGGAGCCATTTATTGTGTACTGTTTGTTATTAATATTGATGTCAGTAGTCACTTGAATGTGTTTACACTGTGTGCAATGCCCACATTTACGCATACCTTTATGTACCCGCTTGTTCGTACCTAAATGCTCATTCTTATGCCTTTCCAACAAGTTTTTAAGATTAAAACCCCTTCTAAAAGTAAAGCGGGGTCTGATACCTAGCTTAGTGCAAATGGACGGTTCTTCCAAAATTAATGCCCAATTCTTTATAAAAATCTCTTTGACTCTTGCTGTGTCAGCTGAAAAGGTAGATAGGAAACTAAGATGTAATAACATGACACCGTCATCGTTTTTGTCATACTGTCATGTAATTAAATTAGTGTTGGTCGTAATGCCATCCTTGTGTACTCTACTAGTTAAAATAGGTTTAAACCAACCTGTTGATCTCTTATCTTTAACTTCTGTAAGTGTTTCTAGAAATAGTTTGATAGGATACCCCCTACTTATGAACATGGACTTCATCTTGTTGCATTCTAAGTCAAAGTCAACATCTTCAGTAACCATCCATGCAGCTCTCACCAACTGGCCTTTAACAATTGCCTTTTTCTGGTGATATGGATGTTTACTAGTGTAGTGTATGAAGGCATTAGAGTAGGTAGGTTTCCTATAAATGGTAGCTTTATACTGTTTGTTATAGCTGTCATTAGTCAGTTGTACATCAAGATATGTTATACTATCTACCCCTACTTGATAAGTGAATTCAAGAAAATTGGTTTTGTTGGTAATATGTTGGATGAATCCTTCAATCCATTGGATATCACCTTGCCATACCAGACACATGTCGTCTTGGTATCTGGTGTACCATAGTACATTTTCCTGAAAAACACCATCAGGGAACAAAAAATTATGTTCCCAATATGCCATGACACTGTTGGCGAAACTGGCACCACATGAGGACCCCATGGCTACCGCTTTATTTTGTAAAAATATATTCTTATCAAACACAATATAGTTGTTAGAAAGAATCAGATCCAAGAGTGTTTCAACCAGATGTATTTTATCATGCTCTACATTCTTGTACAACATAAATTCTCTCACCCATTCTATACCCAATTGGTGGGGGATAACTGTGTATAGATCTTTTACATCGATCGTAACAAAAATATTGTTGTCCTTATACTCCAAGTTGTTAATATTATCCAGGAAACTCCATGAATCATGACATATTTGTAATTCCTGGTTAATAAGTGGTTTAAGAATACTATCTACCAATTTAGCACAAGCAAAAGTAATTGAACCCTACCATCAACAATGGGTCTAAAAGGGGGGTTCCTGATATCCTTGTATAGTTTTGGGGTCCCAAAAATAGTAGGAATTCTAGGTGCTGCCATAGACAGATAATGAAAGGTGTCTATATCAATAGACCCTTCCAGAAATAAATCATCAAGAGCAGTTCTAATGTGCCTGTATGCAGTATTAACCGGATGTAAACTAGCAGGGGTATATACCTCAGTATCCATGTGTTCACGCATCTTACTAATGTAGTTAGACTTATTCATAAACACCATGCCCCCTCCCTTGTCCGGCTTCATAACTCTAATACCACAATTGTGTATCAAGTCGATGTATTGTTTGTCTTCAGAAATAATGTTAGTGTGCATTAATCTAACATGCATATCATCATCTGATAGTCTCCTTAAATCTATCTCACACATTTTTTCAAAGGACATTAATGTGGGTACAAGTGGGGGGTTAAACAAGCTAGAGACTCGTAGAGAGTTCACAAGTGTAGAATTGGTCCCCATCAGAACCGCTAAATTCAATTTGCGCACATACATTTTAAGATCAACTATCATTTTTACAAAATTAGTTTTTTGATGAGGGACAAAGGAAAGACCTTTAGCAAAGAAATCAACCATATTTTGATCTACAGTTATAGCAGTATAATTGAAAATGTTAAAGTCACTGTGTGTGCTCAATAAAATTTCTGGTTCATTAGGTGCAATTGGTGTTATCTCCTCCTCTTGTTCCTCCGATTGTTCTTCCAATTCCCTTGCCGTCTCAGGTTTGATTGGTTGTTCTGATTGTTGTGGTTTGAATCCCTGTCCACTTGAAAAAACTGGTTATTAGCAGTTGAACTAGAGCCATTAACATCATTCAACTGCTGCTGGTTAAGTTGAGTTTGGTTATTTCTTATTCTTTCACTTCTACGCAAAGGTTCTTCCAGATGAACATTATGGTGACAGGAGTTAATGGGACCATTGCTATTAGGTACAAAGCCAGGTCTAGAATGCATATAATCTTGGATACCATTCATGTGGGTAACTGGGGGGGGGCAGGGTATGCCTTGTTAAGGACATAAGCCTGTACATCTCTGTCAATTTTTTTCTTTTTAGTGGCTAACAGTTTGTTAATGGTAGCATCAATACTTGAATAAATTTTTCAATAGTCATATTTATACTGTTCAAAGTTATCATCCCCACAAATAGAATGTTCCATTATTTCAAGTTCAGTTTTAAAAGTAGCAATTTTCAGTATTATAAAAATTGACCAAAGTTTTAATGAATTCAGCTGCTTGCCTGTCAAATAATGCTAAAAGTTCCTTATGAAAAACAGATTCAGCAATTAAACCTGCAGGGAAGCGCCACTGTCTAAGCCCTTTGGGAATGATTTTCTTGTCTAAAGATTCAGTTAGATAGGCAACTTCAAGCTGCAGTTTGCGACATTTAAAAAGTTTTTGGTCATATGCATTGAGCAAATCAGTTATATTACTCACATCATGACGTTGGTTGACTCCATTTTGGTCGTTCACTGTGTGAATAAAGAAGTTATTATGATCCAGAAAACCAGCCATGCTTGGGATACTATTAACAGCATTGGAAACATTGTTACCAGCAGAACGCTCCCCTATTACATTCACTTCTTGTCTGGGAGCAATGATAACTTCCTGTGTGTCTTCCCTAATACTTCCTGAAGGTAAACAAGGCTGCACATCGTCGGTACTTGGACTTGCACTTCTATTGTGGGAACAGGGTACATTGAGTCCTTGATTTGTAGTTTCTGCCATACTTGAGATGTTGACCATTCTTGTACCTTGCTTAAACTTCTGGGAAAGTGCCTCAACTTTCCCAAGAAGCATGTTTACCAATATAGTTAAATTCCCAAGAGCGTTCGCTTCGTTGGAGTTGCTGTTATGACTGTGACCCATAGTAGCATTAAATTCCTCAGTTGTTGATGGAAACAATAGTTGCGAACCGCTTTCCCCATCTCCACTCCCACTCGCCATGATATCCAACAAAAAAACAAGAAAACCAAAAAAACTACTAAAAATCAAGAGAAAAACGACTTGAATAGTAGGAGAAAGCTGAAATAAGCAAATACGAGTAACGTAATGCTAAAGCAACTAAAAACTTTAATATGGTAAGCGCTTTCAGTAATAATAATATTCCACCTTCTTCAGACCCAGAACAACATAACAATGATACTTATGTAGCTTGTATTTAATTGTCAATTAGTCAATCAACCAATAAAAATAAAACCATATAAAATACAATATTTAAACAGTATAAAACCTGCTCTAAAAAGTTACAATGTTAAATACGTAATAGTCAATTTATAAATAACATTAAATATATATGTATAACATATATAAATATTATACTACAAAATAACATTTTAAAAGCTACTAGGGCTAAACTGAAAATGTATAATATATGATAATGACATAAATTTACTGTAAGAACTAAGATATTTAGCTAGGTAAAGTCACATAAAAATATAGTAATATGTAAAACATATATATTAAATAATTGCATGCTGGTTAGAGACTAAAGTCTGATCATAATAATACTGAATATATGACCAAAAACAGAGTCCATATTTTTATATATATATATATGAAACTATGTAAATATTACTATGTTTCAAACTTAATCAACAAGAAGTACAATATCAAATTCGAAACCTTTTATGCAAAATTAATATGTTATCTATTTAAAGCTCTTAATTTTAACACACTTTTAAAGACACAAATTCATTTAAACCAGGTAAAATGTATGCAGCCGTTTTGATTTGCCAATACAACTCATTTTGTTCTAATAAAAGTTGCCAAGGTCCCCCTCTCGGGTCCAAAAGTCCTTGGTGTACAACCAAAAATAAAAACTCATGTGTTGCAAATTGTAAAATATGCCGAGCAAGAGCATTGTTAACATCACCTTTACTAACAGCATAACAATGCTCATATATTCTTTGTTTCAGTTTCCGCTCGGTCTTACCTATATAAAATGAGGGACATAAGTAGGGGGTATCCTATCAAACTATTTATAGAAACACTTACAGAAGTTAAAGATAAGAGATCATCAGGTTGGTTTAAACCTATTTTAACTAGTAGAGTACACAAGGATGGCATTACGACCAACACTAATTTAATTACACGACAGTATGACAAAAACGATGACGGTGTCACGTTATTACATCTTAGTTTCCTATCTACCTTTTCAGCTGACACTGCAAGAGTCAAAGAGATTTTTATAAAGAATTGGGCATTAATTTTGGAAGAACCGTCCATTTGCACTAAGCTAGGTATCAGACCCCGCTTTAGTTTTAGGTGGGGTTTTAATCTTAAAAACTTGTTGGAAAGGCATAAGAATGAACATTTAGGTACGAACAAGTGGGTACATAAAGGTATGCGTAAATGTGGGCATTGCACACAGTGTAAACACATTCAAGTGACTACTGACATCAATATTAATAACAAACAGTACACAATAAACGTCTCCTTTAATTGTGAGTCCAAATCTGTAGTATATGCAGCTTGCTGTCAGGTCTGTCCCTCATTTTATATAGGTAAGACCGAGTGGAAACTAAAACAAAGAATATACGAGCATTGTTATGCTGTTAGTAAAGGTGATGTTAACAATGCTCTTGCTCGGCATATTTTACAATTTCCAACACATGAGTTTTTATTTTTGGTTGTACACCAAACACTTTTAGACCCAAGAGGGGGGCCTTGGCAACTTTTATTAGAACAAAATGAGTTGTATTGGCAAATCAAAATGGCTGCATACATTTTCCCTGGTTTAAATGAATTTGTGTCTATTAAAAGCGTGTTAAAATTAAGAGCTTTAAATAGATAATATATTAATTTTGCATAAAAGGTTTCGAATTTGATATTGTACTTTTTGTTGATTAAGTTTGAAACATAGCAATATTTACATAGTTTCATATATATATATATATATATATATATATATATATATATATATATATATATACATATAAAAATATGGACTCTGTTTTTGGTCATATATTCAGTATTATTATGATCAGACTTTAGTCTCTAACCAGCATGCAATTATTTAATATATATGTTTTACATATTACTATATTTTTTATGTGACTTTACCTAGCTAAATATCTTAGTTCTTACAGTAAATTTATGTCATTATCATATATTATACATTTTCAGTTTAGCCCTAGTAGCTTTTAAAATGTTATTTTGTAGTATAATATTTATATATGTTATACATATATATGTAATGTTATTTATAAACTGACTATTACGTATTTAACATTGTAACTTTTTAGAGCAGGTTTTATACTGTTTAAATATTGTATTTTTATATGGTTTTATTTTTATTGGTTGATTGAATGACTAATTGACAATTAACTACAAGCTATATAAGTATCATTGTTATGTTGTTCTGGGTCTGAAGAAGGAATATTATTACCACTGAAAGCGCTTACCATATTAAAGTTTTTAGTTGCTTTAGCATTACGTTACTCGTATTTGCTTATTTCAGCTTTCTCCTACCATTCAACTAGTTTTTCTCTTGATTTTTAGTAGTTTTTTTTGGTTTTCTTAGCTTTTCAAACAATCTGTAAATATAGAGCTGATAAGTATATTTGTTGACACTTTAACTGTTTAGAGTTCTGCACTGTCTTTATTTTTGCTTTACTGATTTATTTATACATTTTCTGCAGAATTTTGTTTTCTGATCTGTGCTGAAACGTTTTTTCTCCCACCCTTCCACCCTATTGCTATTTGTGTTCTTAAAGTTGCTAAAACTAGTCTAAAAGCTTTTGTGTTATCTGATTGTCTCAAAACTTCACTTTTATCTTGCAGTTATAAAAATATTGCCTTCTTAAAAATTTCTGCATATCATTGCATGAATCTCCTTGTGTTCTGACAGAGAGTGCTTCTCAAATAATCTGGAAATATAGAGCTGATAAGTATATTTTTGGCATGTTAACTGTTCAGAGGTCTACACTGTCTTTGTTTTTGTTTGCCTGAAGTATTTATGTATTTGCTGACAGAATTTTGTTATCTGATCTCTGCTGAAACTTTTTTCTCCCACTCTCCCACCCTGTTGCTGTTTGTGTACTTAAAGTTTGTAAAACTGGTCTAACAGATTTTGTATTATCTGATTGTCTCGAGGCTTGGCTTTTGTCTTGCTGGTATAAAAATATTGCCTTTTTTGTACATTCCTGCATATCATTGCTAGAATCTCCTTGTGTTATGACTGAGAGTGCTTCACAAACAATCTGGAAATTTAAAGCTGATAAGTATTTATTTTGGCACTTTAACTTGTCAGAGTTCTGTACTGTCTTTATTTCTGCTTCACTGAATTATTTATATATTTGTTGGAAGAATTTTGTTTTCTGATCTGTGCTGAAACTTTTTTTCTCCTACTCTCCCACCCTGTTGTTGTTATGTTCTTAAAGTTGGTGCCTTTTGCAGTTGTCTGCCCCTACTGTAAATTTGATATGGGACACTCCTCCCAGTCTCATCTATTTAGTTCATTCTACCTAATACAGGGATCATTTGGGAAGGCCAAACCCCTTAGTCCCTTAACCTTGAATTATTTTCTCTTCCTGCTCTCTCCCTTTCTTACTTTATAAATAAAAAAACACTTTATTCAGCTGCTTATATTTTTCTAATTTGTGTTTCTTTCTACTACCCTGTTACTTCATCTTATTTTGCTTTTTCCTGCTACTCACTGACTGTTCTCTAAAGTGTTCAACTGCATCTTTTCTGTTGCATTTATTACTGCATGTTTATAGCCTGTCTAAATTATGTGTTATTCTTAAGTGTTATTCTAAGCTCTTAATTTCTGGTTTAAGCACTTGGGCTTGAGGCACACCCCTTAGCTCTCTCTGACCTTTCTCCCTCAGATTCTGAAAAATATGGATGGACAATTTCCTACAGTTTCTCAAGCCAACCTGGTTGATATGGGCTTCCTGAGCCAGTGTAGCAACTGCCTTATGTACATGGACTACCATCTACTACTTCCACCTAGGAACACAATTTATGAGAGATACAATTACATTAGGAACCTAGAGTCCAAGCTCTCTCCCACTCAAGCCAATATATCTGGCACCAAAAAGGTTATCAACACAATCCCTACACCTCAAACACCACCCACACCTATACAACACACACCTACATATGAGGAGGTCCTCCACATAAACATACCCAAACAAAGGAGACCTCTGAGGCAAAAACACACACAATCTTCACAGCCCTGCACACCACATACCATGTATAGTCCATACACATGCCCCACAGCCACAAAGGCTTCACTATAAACCCAACATATTAGTTATAAGAGACTCTGTTGTGAGACACAGATGTGCCTCTCACCAGGCTGGATAAGGAGAAAGCCATGGTTAATTGTCTGTCAAGTGCCAGAATCCACCATATCACGTACACACTGAAGTCTCTCAACAACAGGTACTGTTATGACTCTGTCAAAGTCTGTGTTGGCATGAATGACTTGAGACTTACTTCTCTAGACTATATGAAAAGAGACATGATTGAGCTCACTGATTATGCTTCCCAGGCAGCAAGGTTCCTAGCCTTAAGCAGCATTCTGCCATCACCCAGAATGATGCCTCAATACAAACAGAAAATGATTGGCTTTAAAAATTGGCTTAGTTTCTGGTGTAATTCCAGGGGGGTCCAGTACCTGACAGCCTGGGAAGATATGATCGACAAACCACAATGCTTTGCCAGAGATGGCCTGCATCTGTCTCACTTGGGCTTCAGGCTTCTAGCAAAGGCTCTTGCCTCCCCTATAGTGCCTTTTTAGGAAAAGTGATGAGGGTAAAACTACCAACATAAAAATTTAAACAAAACACAAATTAAAGATAATGCTGCAAAATGCTAGGAGTCTAAACATGAAACTGCAATCATTGCAAGCATTCCTAACCCTGAAAAATGCTGACATCTGTGCAGTCACAGAAACCTGGTTCAAAGCTGTAGAAAGCACCCCAGCCTTACCTGGTTACTCATCCTATCATACATTCAGACCCCAAACTGTGGGCAGTAAAGTATTAACCAGCATGAGTAACCACTGCAGCATCCATATAGTATCATCCTCCCTGGCAAGATCTGACCACAAAGAGGGCACTTTCAAAGTCCCCATCTTTCCCAACCCCCCAACTAGGATCAAACATAAACATTTTTCCAAAGGTGATTACAGCCTCCTGAGGGATAGTATAAACAGCTTCACAGCCCCCTCCCCCTCTATAGGAACTGGCATCAATATCCAAAACTACACCAAAGCACTATACAAGCATTTATATAGATGCATGGAATCAGGAATACCCGACAGGACTAAATCATCTTCTGCAAGGAAGAATAAACCTGTCTGGTGGACATCTGCAATAAATAAACTCTATAACAAAAGGAAAAAAAATTGCTGTCCAAGACCAAGAAGGAGGAGGTGCCCAATTGGAAGCAATGTCTCCTTAGCCTAAACAAGCAAATAAGAGCACTAGTGGAATTCTCCAAAGCAAACTTTGAGCCCAAATTGGCCACATCTACTGGAGACAATAATAAAGTCTTCTTCACATATGTCAGCAACCTCAAATGAAGCACCTAGATCTGTTCAGAACTGGTGGTCAAGGACACCACATATACAAATTCAGAAGATATAGCAAACTTGCTGGCTGACATATTCAGTGAAAACTTTACCCATCTGTCTCCCCCATCAGTAAATTTGGGCATCTCTAATACCTGCCCCTTCCCTTATATCTAGGGAACAGGTCATCACTGCTCTCTCAAAGGCAAAAAATACAGTCTCCATGGGACACAATACCATCCTAGGTTGCATCCTACATGACGTCAGGCAGGAACTTGCAGCACAATTAAGCCCCCTATTCAACCAAAGCCTGAGTACTGGCTTCATCCCAGCTGAGTGGAGGATAGCCACTGTCATCCCTTTACATAAAGATGGAGCATCCACCAGTCTGGGAAATTATAGACTCATCAGCCTAACTAGCCTGATATGCAAGGCCATGGAATGGATTATCATGATCCTCATTAGCAAGGACATTGGCAATCTCCAAACACTTAATCCCCCGCAGTTTGGCTTCATCAAGGGGAGGTCATGTCTGCTAAATGTGGTCAACTTCTTTGAGACAGTCTCCAAAGCCAAGGACAAGGGGAAGATGGTACACACCACCTACCTTGACCTGGCCAAAGGCTTTGACACTATTCCCCACTTGGGCATAATAGATAAACTCTCTCAACTAGGCATCAATCCATATGTTACCAGATGGGTAGCAAACTGGCTCACTGACAAAACCCACATAGTCAAAATAGGGGAAGCCACCTCAAGCAGTAGACACGTAATAAGCAGCATACCCCAGGGTTTGGTCTTGGAGCCTCTGTTATTTGGGATATACTTTAATGAGGTGCAGGCCAAAACCAGTGGGCTATGGCTGACCAAGTTTGCAGATGATTGCAAGCTGGGTACTGTCATCATTTCCCCTAGTGATGTGGACGTCCTCCAAGTGGGTCTCACTCAGACAAATGACTGGTGCCAGAAAAATGGCATGAAGCTGAATACCAAAAAATGCATCATCATCCCCTTTGGGGAGAGTCACACCCCCACAAATTATCCCATTAATAACAATGTCCTAAACATGCAATCAGTCATGAGGGATTTGGGCACCCAGGTTGATAGCAACTTGACTTTTAACCACCATGGTGTTTCTGCTGTACGGAAAACCTTCTACATGGCCACCCTCATAAGTAAGGATATCTTATCCAGGGACAAGAAGGTCATAACATCCCTGTATTCTTCCCTTATAAGGCCCATTATTGAGTAAAACACCCCTTTTGGCATGTACCTCACAAAGCACATGCAGCAGCTGGAGAGACCACAGAGGTACCTCACCAGGAGAATCCAGGGCCTCAACATCTACCATACACAGATAGGCTAAAAGCCCTATCCCTCTACTCAGTTTCATACAGACTCCTCAAAGGTGACCTCTGTCTGGCCAAGATATGGATAAGATATCCTTACTTATGAGGTTGGCCATGTAGAAGGCTTTCCATACAGCAGAAGCACCATGGTGGTTAAAAGTCAGGCTGCTATCAACCTGGGTGCCCAAATCCCTCATGACTAATTGCGTGTTTAGGACATTGTTATTAATGGGATAGAACCTATGTATTACCACATCAATGATAGTCCACTGAACACAGAAGGTGTTATAAGAGATCTGCAAACACAGGTTGACAGCAAGCTCTCTTTTGACTACCACATTGCCACTCTGGTCAGTAAGTCCTATGTGGCACATCTCATTACTAAGGGATTTGCATCCAGGAAGAAAGAGGTCATTGTCTCCCTCCACTCTTCCCTCATTATGCCAGTCATTGAGTACAATGCCCCATTTGTCATGTACCTCACTAGACACCTGAAACCACTGGTGAGGCTGCAAAAGTACCTCACAAAGATGATCCTAGGCCTTAAACAGTTGTCCTATATGGACAGACTCAAAAAACTCCAACTATTCTCTGTCTCATATTGCCTACTTAGAGGGAATCTCTGCTTGACTTAAAAAGCCATGTCTGACCCAGCTCTGTTAGAAATGCTACATCTAAAGAAATCCCATTCTCTCCACACTACATGCTCCAGAGACCTCAACCTCATTACCACAATCAACAGAACATGCTGGAGGGACAGGTTCATAACCCAGAGACTACCTATGCTATGGAATAGACTTCCCATACATGTCCAACAGAGCACCTCACTTGCCCTCTTCAAGAGAAATCTTGATGAGTGGATGGGAAATAGAAAATGCACCCTCGGGTATCACTCCAATGCCTCTACTCAGCAGAGGCATTGGGAACTAATGCCAGGTGGCACAAAGCCAGGGTAATCCTATGGGTTAGGCTTGTAAAGGCTGCAGGGCCAATAGCCTAGTACACACCTATGAACCTATGAACAAGGTGATCATGGACCCCACCTTGATGGGACTGCTGCATATTAGCAAGTCAAGCTCCACTCAGGTAACCCAAACACCTGACTTCAACCTGGTCTGTGACATCAATAAGACTTGTTGGTGGGACAGATTTGTGTCCCAGAGACTCCCCATCTATAGAATAGACTCCCTCTCCACATCAAGAAGAGTACCTCTTTACCCCTTTTTAAGGTCAACCTGGAGAACTGGATGGGAAACAGAAAATATACCCCTGGGATTCCACCCATGTCCTTGCTGGATGGGCGCATTGGATGCTGATTTGTCTAAACATGGGCTAAACTCTTGGCTAGGCTTATAAGGGCCTTGGGGCCAATAGCCTAGTAACCACCTATGATCCTATGAATAAAAACAGGTGAGGCTAGCAGGTGGGATATTCATGCACAGGACACATTCCTTATGTTCTATTTTCTATAGTTATGGAATATTTCAATAGATGCCCATGTCAGGGCCACTATATTTATCACAAAATACATGACACAGTTTAACTATAGAATGCTGGTATTTTCTGAACAATTGCTTACTAGCAATCATTAGGCATGACAAACGTGCACAGCCAGCACATGTAGATATCATGATATATGAAGACAAGCATGCCATCACACAAGGCATGCAACACAGACGTGCCTACATTGCAAAACAACTGCTAAACTGTTAGAGCACTGTAACCTGCAGTGGGTAATATTTGATATATGCCTCACCACATTGGCCAGTGGACTGCCTGAAAGAATTGTACTATTTCCATGTTTTTATCTTGTATTTGTACCTTGCACATTTGTATATGTGCATGAATATGTGAATCACAGACACAACTGTAACACAGTTGTCTGTGCAAGTAATGAGTCACATGAACAGCCACCAATTACCATATCTGTATAATGAAGATATAGTGAGATGACAGTTCAATAGGAAATATAAAAGCTGTACGCAAATGAGTTAAGCAATGCAACATGGTTATTGAGTGACACAACAACAAAATCTTTGGAATGCATCACAACAGCCTAGAAATAAAGGGTAATCATAAACACAGTAACAACGTGTGACATGTAAAACCATAGGTTATGTCCTACAAACAGTACTGTGTGTCTACTAATGTATCAATGTCTTAGATACATTTATTAGCAATCACTACATATGTCACTGCAAAAGGCAAGCAGTACATTGCTGATCGGTGATTATATAACAGGCATATATAAATGAAGAACAGGACCAGCTGTGTGCACAACTATTCCTAAACACAGGATACAAGCATTGCAGGTAGAAGTGCTACCCATGTTGAACTGAAGTGCATGCTAGACATAGTCCACCAGCAACAGTCTGTACACGGAGACAGCAGACACCCATTCAGTATGTGAATAGGCAAGCTATGCACTACAGATCAGTCACTGAGAACTACAGTGAGGCATACAAGTGTACCAAGACCTGCTATACAAACAGCAGGCAAAGTACTATTACCTTTATATGAAATATCTTAAACACACTGACTGTCCTCCATGGGTAAACAAGCCAAAAATCAGTATCACATACACATATATAATGTCATGCCGATGTACAACAACATGTGGCATAAATGCATAAATACCCGAGATGAGATTATATGTGTATATATATATATATATATATATATATATATATATATATATATATATATATAGATATATATATATATATATATATATATATATATATATATATATATATATATATATATATATATATATATATATATATATGTATATGTATATATATATATATATATATATATATATATATATATATATATATATATATATATATATATATATATATATATATATATGTATATTATACACACATATACATACTCCACTGACCATGGGTATGACTGGGCAAAGGACAGTCCTGTGAACAACATACAGCACATTAACAACCTTACCTTCAGCAAACATTACCTCCTCCTATCTCATATGTAAACAAAATTGTATGAAGTACATACTAGTAATCACAGGGAATATGAATATTGTAGTTACTTTACATATCCATAATGGGTATTCTTGCATTAGTAGTAGTATGCATGGAAATACCAAAAAGCCAATCCTCTAACAATGGAGAGATATATTCTAGGTAAAAAAAAAGCATGAACATGCACTAAACCTACCTCTTTCCCTGCTTTGCTTCTCCAGCCTGTCCATCCACTCAATGAATGACACAAAGTTCTTTGTGCATTCTACATTACCCCCAAAATGTAAAAAGCATGTATGAATGACACTGGGCCAGATTCACGATGGCTTGCACGGAGTCTAAGAGTCGTGTAAGACTCCATGCAGCCATAGCGATCCAGGAACAGCCCGAAATACCGTGTAAGAGACCAGCTAAAACGTCTCTTACACGTGCAGGCGTGGATATGCTAATTACCTCACTTGTAGCCGAAAGGCATGCAAATGAGGTAGATTAGCGATCCATGAAGCTGAAACCAGCCCGTGTAAGAGTCGTGTTAGGTGCAAAAATGTACTCAGTTGACAACTGAGTACGTTTCTGCAAATAACACAATGGAGCCATGTCAGCTCCAAATAAAGTGTGCATATGTATCAGGCAGCATGCCAATGGCCAAATATGTGGCCATAGGAACGGTAACCCGATGCAAACATGAAATAAAATATTTTTTTTTTCGGCGATCGGCGAGGTTTAAACGCAGCGCAGCCCCATGCAAACGGGCTGCGCTATATAAAACATAAAAATAAAGGTTTGAAACCCACAAATGTGGGTTTTAAGCAATGCATGGATTTGCAATGCAGGGACTAGCAGACCAAAAACAACATGGCCACCGTTTAGTGGTTGCTAAGGGGGGAAGCTGAGTGTAAGACACGTAACTAAGCATTAGTAGGCAATCCTATGTAAATGAGTGGTAGGACAGTGAATCGCGCTGTCACATAGCAAATGAGCACATTACATGTAGTGTAAGAGTTATATAAGGGGGAGTAACAGAGTAGGAGATAGGTGACATCACAGGGGGGAATGTTAGAAAGAAATCAAGCTCATTGGAGCATAGTGGTATGTGAAAGATGTCAGTCACACAGCATAGAAAGAGGAGTGTCAACAGATAAGCATGGGAAAGTCAAGAAATGGAAGGTGTACACTGTGGCTAACACCAAAGTTTCTTGCTGTGCATGCATGCGCGCGTGTGCACGTTGGAAGGCACGAGTAAGACAGAGTGCGTGCGTGTAAGGCAGAGTAAACATGTAGGAGCCTGTGTAAAGATCTATAAACCTGTTTGCGCTGGGTGCGTGCATTTTAACCCAAATAAGCAGATTCTAGTCCATGTAAGCATGTGTGCGCATGTGGTAGCCACTGTGAGCGTGTTTTCGCTGGTATGCGAGCTGCCCCCCCCCCCCCTGAGGAAACAGAGAGGAAAAAGGAAGCAGAAGAAATAGTAGGAAGCTAGCAGGGAATACTGGTAGAGCTAGCAGGTGAAAACAATTAGAAGCAGGCAATTACACAGGCAGAATACTAGCCCAGCCCAGCACTTAAAACACTGCAAACAGCATTGCAGAATGTTTCTCTCAAGAGACACTGCAAGACAGGAGTAAGCTATTAGAAGTGAAAACTGAAAAAGCTGCACTCAGACCAAACATGCTAGAGGCTGCCATAGCTGTTATAAGGAGACATAGGAGACTTGCTGAGGGTGGTGACAATGCAAACGCTGCCAGACAACCCACAGTGAGGAGACGGAGAAGAGTGTACAGGCCCAGGGTCAAATACCAGGGGTTACATGAGCCGGAGATAGTGGAGCGCTATAGAGTGGACAGAGTCCTCCTGCAACAAATTGTTGAGCTGTGCAGGCCACGCCTCACACACAGAACCAACAGAGGGGAATCCATCCCAGTGGAAACCAAGGTATGTGTTGGCCTAAGAATACTAGCAACAGGTACCTTCCAGAGACCAACTGGTGATATGATGGGGATATCACAGGCATCAGCATCCAGGGTACTGCACCAGTTCCTGGATGCCATGTCAGCACATGTCGGTGAGCATGTATATTTCCCCAATTCCCGTGAGGTATTGGCCAGCAATATGCGTCTCTTCCAGCAAATAGCGGAATACCCTGAGGTAGTGGGTGCAATAGACTGCACACATATACGCATCAAAGCACCAGCCAGTGAGCGGGTTAGGGCCTACATTAACCACAAGGGCTTCCCCTCCATCAACTGCCAGGTCGTGTGTGATGCCCAGGGCATAATAATGAATGTGTGTGCTGGCTGCCCTGGAAGTTACCATGATTCCCATATCTGGCATTTGATGCAGCTGTACTAGACATTTGCCAATGGGGACATCCCACATGGTCACTTAGTGGGGGATGCTGGATATGCACTGGAGCCGTGGCTGATGACACCCATCAGAAATGCACACACACCTGAACAATAACGCCATAATGAGGCACACACACAAACACGAAATGTAATAGAACATGTGTTTGGGCTGCTCAAGTCACGGTTCCAGTGCCTGGACACATCTGGTGGAGCCTTGCAGTACTCACCAACTACATGTACCCAAATTGTCATGGTATGTGCTATGCTACATAATATGATTCTGCGAAAACAGCTGCAGCAGGACCAGCATAGGGCCGGGACAAATAGCCCCCCACCATTGCCAAGGCCATCACAGGCAGAGCATGACTCGGAGGAGGAACAACCTGAGCCTGCTCCAGTAGGCAGAAGGAGGTGTGCCCAGTATGCCCTGGCCTTGGCAAAGAGGCAACGCATAGCACATACACTGGCTAAGTAGGAACCCTGGGAATGATACCCCTCTCTGACTCACTCATATAGTAACAGGGACGCCTAACATGACACAACCTGCTTTCAAACATGTACAGGGAGTGTAGTACGTGCATCCGACATAAGCAGCCCTGCAGCACCACCTGAGGCATGATTGCCATGTGTTAAGCAATGTAACACCATCTAGTATATGCAAACATGATGACCCTGCCTAACATCTCACCCTCACCAAGCATGATGCCACACTATGAAGACAACAAGATCAAGTACAATAATTGGCTGAAGTATTGCTGTTAGCAAAGGGGAACAAATGGCTGACAGCCTGGGATGACATGCCGAGCAAGACATGATGCTCCACCTGCTAGGGTTGGCATGCACCCAGCACACCTGGCTGTGTGGATACTGGCAAAGGCTGTTGTCACCCCCAGTGTGCCTTGAATAGGTAAGGCTGGAAACACAAACCCACCACCATAGGTAGCACAAGGGATAACAACCTGGATGTAATGCTACCCAATGCCAGAAGTCTAAACTGCAAGGTGCATGCAGACCAAATGCACCTCAGCATGGAGAATGGTAATATCTGTTCTGTAACAGAAACCTGGGTCAAGGCCCAGAAGAGCACCCTAATACTACCAAGTTATGCCTTATACCATGCTCTACAGCCCCAAAACATGGAACAAACTACAATAGGAGTGTGGCTATCAGTAATTGTCAAGGATAACCACACCCCCAGGTTGGTACCACAGCAAGAAGCAGCGTGGACTATCCACGGGCAAGTAACAGTGGCTCAAACTGTGTCCCTGTTTGCAGCCTGCTACAGACTACCCTCACAAACCCAGGAACCCCAGCCAGCCTTCCTGAAGACACTGCCGAGTATGAATGTCTCAACAAATACCAAACAAGGCACACACAAAGTATGACATAGGTGGCAATCCATTATGTACGGAAGAAATAATCAGGGACCTAGGGGCACAAGTGGACAGTAACCCATCATGTGACACTCACAATGCCAAGATGGCCAGGAAGACCTGCTATATTGCCCACCTTAATATGAAAGGATGCACATGTAGATCAAGAGAGGTCACTGTGCACCCATACTCTTCCCTTATCAGGCCCATACTTGAGAACAATTCCCCAGTTCGGATGTACCATACCTGACACCTGCAGCAGTTAGAAAGACGCCAAATGTACCTCACCAAGAGGATAAAGGGTCCAAACATTTGTCATCTGCTGCCTGGCTGAAGAAACCACAGCCCATTTCACAGAGGCAATGTATGTCTGATGTACAAGGCCATGTCCAATCCAGAATGAATGGACATGCTCCACTGCAGAAACTCCAAATCCAGCAGAGACATCACAGTGAGATATAGGAACCTCCACACATAGATAAATAGGATGTGCTGGAGGGACAGATCCATAACCCTGAGGCTCCTTACACTCTGGAACAGAATCCCAGTCCATGATAGGCTGAGCGCCACACTCATACTCAACAAGAGAAATCCTGTCAAGTGCATAGGAGGTAGTAGGTGTACACTGGGGGCCATCCCTGTGTCACATCTAGTAAAGTAAACCCTAAATGGGCATAATATGCACATTGCAAGGGGTGTCGAAAGCCACACACAGTCTGTCTATGCTCAAACATGGCCAGGGCAGATAGCCTAGTATGAACCTATGAACCTATGATGATACAAATTGTGCAGGACACAAAGGATAATCACACAGCTGTCCTAACTGATGGTAGGAACCATGGTGATAATCCACAGATATGCTCTGCAGTACTCAAATATCACAAACAATACACCAAACCCACACACATTGCCAACATCCAACCTAACAGATTCTTTGCAAACTCCCCACCAGCACCAAACTGCCAAATATCTATCCCAGCAGAGTGCTGGCCCCTGACATTGCAGATGCTGAGGTAACAGCCAGCATTTACAAAGCAAACCACACAGCATCAATGGTACCAGATGGTGTCCTGGGTTGTGTCCAACAAATACTGTAAGAAGAATGGAACACCAAATAGCACTACTGCGCATTCACAGTCTTACCACAGGATATGTACCCAAAGAGCAGTGTACAGCAACAGTGGTCCCTCACCACAAATGTGGTGCCTGAATGGATACTGCAAACTATCACCCCTCAACCCTGACTATCTTGGTTGGCAAAGTAATGGGGAGGATGATCATGGATCCCAGGAATAATGCGATTGGGTACCTACAGACATTGGACCCTACCCAGTGTGGCTTTCATAGGGCAGATCCTGCCCCTTAAACATGTCTGACTCATGTGAAACATGCACCAAGGCCATTAATGAGGGGAATGTGGTTCACACAGCCTATCTGGACCTTGCTAAACCCTTCCATACAATACCCCAGTTGTTCAGTACAGATAAGCTCACCATGGAGAAACAGACAAGTGGTACCACAGCCATGTCAACAAGCTAAATGCAGAATAGTGTATAGTCATCCCCTGTGGAAACACAGTACGTGGCCACAAATTACCACATAGGTGTTAACCCACTAAGTACATCAGGAGCAATAAGAGACCTGGGGACACAAGGTGATAGATATCCTGCATGTGACAACCATGTGTCTGTAGTGGTTACAGAAACATACCATATACCCACCTAATCATGAAGGTAAGCACAGCTAGGTCAGGGTAGGTCATTGTGCCTCTCCAGTCATCCATCAGCAGCCTCACAATTGCGTACAATGGCCCTTGTGGGATGTACCTTAGCAGACACCTGCATCAACTGGAAAGACCACACAAATACCCCACCAGGAGGATCTCAGAGCTGTAACAGATGCCATGTGTTGCCTGATTAAACAAACTGCAGCTCCACACAGTGCCATACCGCCTGGCTGGAGGTGATCTGTGCCTGATGTATAAAGCCATGACCAAGCTAGAATCAATGGACATCTGGCACCATGTAAAATCTGAATGCTGGTGACCTATGCAGATGACAGGCCTGAACCCCAGCACAGACATAAACAGGACATGCTGTACCGATCGGTCCATAACCCAGAAGCTCACTCCACTCATGACTAAACCCCCAGTTCAGGTTATCCAGGGAGTTCCTCATTGACTGTCATCCAGAGGAATCATGATGACTGGATGGGAGATGGTAGGTTTACCCTGGATATCACATGTATGTCACAGGTAGACAGAGGCACAGCACACTAACCTTGACATATGTCATGGCAAACACCAGTAAATATTTGTGTTGAAGGACAAACACTCTCTGACTAGCATTGCAAATGGCCTAGGGCACATGGCCATTGTTTGTCACTGTCCACACAAGTTGTGGAATACATTAACAATGTCGGACAATCCTGTTCTATGTTGTCCATATCTGAACAAAATGCAACATGGTCATATCTGCACAACTGCCCCTCAACCAGTCTGGTGTGCTCACTATAAATATTACAAGCATTGATAGAACTGAAACCGATGATACTGTCCACCACAGTGAATGTACTGAACCAGTACACTATACAACAATACACTGTTTGGTCGGTATGAAAGGATGTTGACAACTGTATGCAAACTATCCCATGACAACCCTGCAGGCACAGCATAATGCCTGTTAGGTTCAGACACAAAGCAGTTGGGCAGTAAGAACACAACCTGACATCCAACACTCAACTGTACATGTGAAATATAGATGAAGTCCACACACAAACACAAATGTGGTGGACCACAGATCCCAACATATGGAAAGTTCACACTGGGCATGCTCGCACACTTAGATAAATGAGACGTGTCAGTCAAGAAGCCATAGAAACTGTGAACTGGGCATGCTCAAACACACAGGCCATGTCACAGTTCAGCAGTTGCATACACATATCTGGCATTTGTATGTGTTAACACAGGAAGCTCCCACAATACAGAAATCTGCCCAGTGCACACAGTGAAATTACAACAGAGACATAAGTAAAGTACTGGATCCCACTCATATGCAGACATCTGCCACAGTACACAAGTTGTTCATAGAGATAGGGAAAGCTATGGCAATAAAGACCCACAAACAATATATGAGCAACAGATACTTGCATCTGACAGGTAAACATATGGCCATAGAGTGCAATACTAGGCTGTTATCCCTAGGGAATACAGAAGGCTATCCACAGTGTATTTGGCATCTGCCTCTGCAGTACAGTAGGCCACTGTGCCTCTGCAAAGTTAATGCATATATATGCTCTCCCCCTTACTGATGGATAGTAACAGATATACATACCTCCTCATAAATAATGATGTCAGCACACTACACATATGTCAGGAGCACAAATGATACCTAGTAATTTGAATAGTGTGCTCAGCTACTGCGTCTCTCACAAGTGTCATAATATAGTTAGGTAGGGGTTTGAATCCTGCAAGTGCTCAGTGACTGTGGGGGGGGGGTAGTCTGTGTGTAAGAGAAATGTCCCTTTTGACAACTAGTGCAACACACCACATGCTGCATATTCCACTGTCTAAACACTGATGATGTCAGCACCCTATAAGTACAGCAGGAGAAAGCAAGCCTCCCAGTAATACAAATAGTGTGCTCTGCTACTGTGTCTCTCACAAGTGTCATAACACAGTTAGGTAGGGGTTTGTATCCTACAAACACCATGTGTGATTTTGTCACACAGTTTGTCCATGTGTGTGGGGTGTTGTTCCCAATATTGCACGACATAGATTATATCAGTAATATCAATGCACACATGACGTATGTGTGTGCCACATACACATATGTACCTGTGACCTTCAATAGTTCCCATGTCTGAAACCTGCCTCATGTGAATACATGGAATTTGCATTAGACAACTGTATGACTGTGGTGTTCTGTGCAGGGGCTGCATGTGCTATGTGAATATACAGTGTGAGTTGTATATGGTGTCATCCTACCAGCGAGGGATACACGACTGGTCTGGAGCATATAGTCCACATGTTGTTGATGAACAGGTGCAGCATGTTTTCACCTCTTGTGGGAGTGGTAACAAGTTGTTCCATGACAATTCAGTGAATGAATGCTAGGAACCTTTCAGCCAGGGGTCTTGGAGCTAGAGTAATGCTCACACTCTATGTTTGGGTAGTTGCAGTCCACCCATATAATGGTGTTTGTAGAGACCGTCATATTCCCAGTGTTGTCAGGAAGGCCAAGTGGGTTTCCTGGGTATGGGAGGGTGGTGTGTGCCAGGCTATGAACCTGAAGGCAGTCTAACCCACTGTTAGTTGCACATGGATAGGCTCTGATGCTTTGTGCTGTGCCACCAACCTGGAGGTGTGTGTATCTGTGGTGCCTTTGGATACATCCCCCCTGTTCTGGTTTGGTGCATGTTTAGGGGACAACAAGCATGGTATGAGGTATGACCCGGCAGTGATGGGGTGCACCTGGGAGCCTTGTACCAGGAGTCTGTTACTGCATGGATATTGCTGTTCTCCATGCTAAGGACAGTTTCTACTGCATGCATCTTGAGGTTTACACTGCTGGCGTTGAGTAGCATTACTATTAGTGTCCTATCCCATGTGATACCTGTATAGGTGGCTATGTAATTTGAGCCTTGCATAAAAAGGCACTATGTGTGTAGCAAGAGCCTCTGCCAATATACAACGGCCCATGGGTGACAGGTGCAAGCTGTTCCTAGCAAAGCAACGTGGCTTGTCTAGCATGTAATCCCACGCTGACAGGCTTTGGATCCCCTTTGAATGTCACTGAAACATAAGGCAATTGTAGAAATTGATCATCCTGTCTACATATTGTGGCAGCATTCTTGGTGAGGGTAAGATGCTACTCAAGGTCATGGTCATACCAGCCTGTGCCACATGCTCAGAGAGCCCCTCTATGTCCCCTATCATGTAGTCCAGGGAGATACGTCACAGGTCATTCACACTGGCACGGACAATGACTGAGTCATATTTGTACATGCCTTGGAGTGACCTGTATGCTTGTGTTATGTGGTGGATCATAGTGCCCGACGGGCATCTCACCGTGGCCTTCTCCTTGTTCAGCCTGGTGAGCAGGACCTCAGTGTACCTGACGATAGAGGTACCTATTACAACTGTAGCAGGTGTGTTGTTAAGCCGTATGGGCTGTGACTGATTGGTACACAGGCTTTGTGAGCTATGTGTTGCACGTACTCTGTTCTGGCATAACATTTGCTTGTGTGTCTGCTTCCCAGGTGTCTGCTGCTCAGGCAGGATGCTATTCTGAGACTCCAAGAATGTTCCTGTGTGTTTCTGTATTTGGATTGCTGTCATGGCAAGTCTATGTGAGACTGGTATTGTATTCACTGTAGTATCCCACTCCACCTGACAGGGTATGCCAGTACTGAGTTAAGAGAGCTTAGCCCCCAGTTTGGCTATGTGGTTGCATCTCCCACATGTGTTGTAAGTTTATGGGAAGGGGAGAGGGTTGTCTGTGTACATGAGGCAGCTGTATCATTGCCACATGACTCAGATTCACCAACTGGACCAGAGAGGAGATTGACAAGTGACCTTTGCACATGCTACCATAGTATTGTGAATCCCATAATAATTAACAACACATAGGGCCAATGGGGAACAATGTACTCAAGGTGAGTATGTGAGGGTGTAATGCTCATGATTTTTTAGTGCTGGCATATATAAATGCTTTCGTGAGCAAATGCCAGGTACGTCATATGCAATGTGTTACAGGCAACTTGCATGCAAACAGGACAAACAGTGACGTTCTGTCAAGTGAGACATGGACATCAGTACAGTAAGCAATACAGATGTCACTAGGGATCCACAGAGGCACTGTAAATCTGCATTGCAGGTGGAATCAGTGTTTCAGGGACATAACAAGCAAACATGCATACAAACAAAGCTACAGTCAGCAGGCCTGGATCTAGACTATGCTACAACAAACAAGGTGTACGAATTCCAGTAGGTAACAGTGCATATATGCAGGCACTATAAGCCTGTACCCAGAAAGTCACAGGTCAGACAGGCTGGCTACAGCCCCACCTCCCACAAGTGTACAGACCATGTACCTTCGTAATGTAGAATAACTGGCCTGAAACCCAAGTGCTCATACCTGAACTAATACACATTTCGAATAACAGACACTGAGCCCTCACTCAGCAGTTCCAAACTTAGTAGGATGTATGCTACCTGTCCTGGCACCACAGTATCCTTGACATGTATGGAGACTCTCCCTTCTGTCATAATTAGTTCTGTGTTTTGGGGCTGTCATGCATGGTACGAGGTGTGACCTTGTAGTGCTAGGGGGCTCTTGTGAATCTTGAACCTGTTGTGTATTACTGCACAGATATCAACATCCTCAAACATCCTCATTGCAGAGTCGAGTGTGGACAGCATGCAACTTGCAGTTGACATGTCCATCCTTGAGTATCAATACTTACATTTTCTTTTCCTCTGTGCTACCTATGTAGGTGGCCTTCTGTTGACAGCCTCACCAACAGTATGCAAAGATGTGCAGACATTACACTATGGTAATTACTATGGGTGTATAAAACAATACAATGACACTCATACTGTAACTGCATCAGGCATGCTGGGATATACCCACAATGATATCATTACACTGTACTGTTGACAACATGATACTATTACTACACTTCTACACTTCTACATAGAAGTGTAGTAATAGTATCATTACACTGTACTGTTGACAACATGATACTATTACTACACTTCTATGTAGTCACCCTGTGCATCAGCACCATTTTAACCTGTTCCTGCACCGATGTTACAGATTGCAGGAGGTGGCACAGTTTCATCATATGCACATGGTGTGTACTTGGTATGCCTGAGTCTGCCACTGATACAACCAATTGACATGTCTGTGTGTGTGTGTTGGTGAGGGACAGCAGTACAAGATGGGGCAATGTTGATGCAGTGTGTGCATGTATGCGGTAGCCCTAGGTGTTATCAATTCGCATGTGTGTATGTATGCACACAGTTCCACCTCATGGCTGCCATATACAGGTGTTTGTGGACAGCCACAGACTGTACCTGCCAGGTCATACAGATCACTGTCTCTGGCCATGGAAACGGTACCTGTGCCTGGCAAGGGTGCTACGGACCGTATCAGTTACTAAGCCAGACTGGGTACTGTCATCAGAAGCAGGTGGTTGGTGACTGGAGACAGGTCCCTGTTGGGACTGTCCAGAGCCACATGCACATGGTCTCCTGGGGTGGTCTGATGACAACACAGACCCAGCATTGCTGGGGCTGCTGCTGGCACTATGGGAGTGGCCGAGGGCCTGTTGTCATCCGCGACACCTCAACGATCTACCATTGCCCTGGCTCATGGACATGTAGTTGTGGAACAGATCTAATGTGTCCCCCCAATGTCTGTCAATGACCTCGGTGAAATTACGGATGGCAGCCACAACATCAGGCATACTGTCATTCATAGCTGTGCGACATGCTCTCAGCTCCCTCAGACCCTGTCTGGTGTACCGTTCCATACGTGACTGTGCCTGCATTACAGCCCGAAACATAGCTGAGGTTGAAAGATCTCTGTGGGCATGTCTGACAGGGGTGGTACGCCCACGGATGCTCCCACGAGAACCCCTGGACATCTGCCTGTGTGGTACCATGTCAGGACCCTGGCCATGGCTGCTGTGTGGGGATGCATGTGCCACCGATACCACATTACCCTGGTCAATGCCCACTGTATCCTGTCCATCACCTAGGGACATTGGTGACAAAGGATGTATTGGCAGGATGACTGTGCGCATTGATGGGGTCGACAGCTGTGTAATGTCAATTGGCTGACCAACAACAGACCATGGCACACCTCCCTGTGCCATTACACAGGTATCATCATTATCACTATGCACGGCAGCTGATTCAGGTTCCCTGCTGCACAACACCAGAGCAGCACCAGAACCTGTAAGAGTAAGACAGGAAACACAGTTTACAATGTGTACACAATGTCACCACTGATACACACATGCACACATGCACACATGCACACATGCACACATGCACACATGCACACAGGGCACATGCACACATGCACACAGGGCACATGCACACATGCACACATGCGCACATGCACACATGCACACAGGGCACATGCATACATGCACACATGCACACATGCACACAGGGCACATGCACACATGTACACAGGGCACATGCACACATGCACACATGCACACATGCACTCAGGGCACATGCACACATGCGCACATGCACACAGGTGCACATGCACACATGCACACTCCTCAGTATATGAGATATCAACACACAGACACAAACACACCTGCAATCAAACACATAGCACTACTGCTTCAGCCTATTATTACTATTAGTATCAAGAGTATTGAAGGTATTGTTATTACACACTCACCAGAATGGATAGGCTGCTTTGCTGTTACACCAGAGGGACCTGCCGAAATGAGACGTTTATTGTCAGTGGGCACAACTGTGCCATTGATACTGTGAGTATGATACAGTTCAGTAGTACAACAGTTGGCTTCCACATGTCTACTGCTGATATTGAGAATATCACTCTTGCACAATAATTACCAAGATAACAGCTACAAACCAAGGACACACCTCACACATGCATAAACTAACAGTGTACAGAACAGTCAACTATAGATATGGCATGTCACCTGCACGCTCCGAGTCTTGCTGCTGGGTGGCTACAGCCTCCATCATTACGCATGTATGCTGCTGCTGTTGTTGCTGTTGGGCTGGAGCCACAACACTTAGGAGTAGTCCCTCCAGTCTGGTGAGGGGGGGATGTATAGTCACCCCACCACCTGTGGCAAGCTGTTGCCTGTGGATATCCGACGCACGCTGATGGACATTTCTAATTAAATCACTGCAGTGATGGCGTACCTGCTCATATGTCCGATTATGTGTGCCTATGTCATTTACCCGATGGACCAGGTCTTGCCACAGTGCAGCCCTCTCCTGCTGGTTCTGGCTGATGTGAGAAAAGAGTATTGCAAAATCCCACACCAGGCTCTGGTGTATCTCCTCATCCTCTGCAGTGGAGTACACAGGGTTTCACTGGTGAACCATAGCCCTGAAAAGGAAAGGAAAAATATGTCAGCAATATATGTCAGCAAAATTTGGCACACATAATACACATAATACTCGACTGTAGTGATATAACTTAACCCCCATATATAGCATCTGTCTGTCTATTGGGGGATTCACATGTAAATGACCAGATATCAGTGCTCAGCCGACAACTGTGCAACAGTACCTGGCACACTCCATATGACAGACTAGTATACTCCAGCAGTCAGCACACTGGTGCAGGTCCAATGCACAACCTCACACTAGGGGTTTGTATCAAGGTACTGTATGGGGAACATTATCAACCCATGCACTGCATGCAATGCACGTTACATATTTCACTGGTAATGCACACTACTCTTACTTGCCATAACCCTACCTACACCACAGTCACATACAGGGTAACACAGCACAACATATGGCAATGTAGTATGTTTTGATTGCAATACCTCGCACATCTGTCTCTAGCCTCACACCAAGGACACACACTACCATGACAGACAGACAGTCATGGTGAGCAATCACACCAGTACATAACATGCACCCAGTCACTTGCACACTCGTTCCACCTCACATATTTGGTTTGCAATGGGTTCGTGGGTGTGCATTGTGTCTTAGGTAGGGTAGTATGCTATTGGCCCTGGGCCTACAGCAGCATACTGTTATGCTACCCTGCCCCTTGTGACACATGTGATGTGATCGTACCTGCTCCTGTCAAACAGTTACACAGGGTGACTCATATGGCATATTACCTATCTGCATAACATTCAGCAGGGGTATGTCTGACATCTACTCATGGGGAGCCTTGCTTCTTAATGCTGTGTGGTTTACTCCAGGGTATGTCTTATCTGTGGGTAGGGACCTGTACCTCCACCATGTGCTCTTTACTACGGTGACAAGGATGACAAACATAGGTAATTTGGGTTGTGGATGTTGTGAGGTGTTACCATGGTTGTTGGACAACTGTCATGGGTGTGACTTAACTATGTATATCCAGCAGTGGTAACCTCTATGTAGGTAGTCTGGGTGCGCTCTGTGGTCATGTCAGTCACTCTGCATAGGTAATGTGTTTGAGTGCATTGACACAGTTACTTACGTATGACTGTGTCCTTCTCCATATCTGTAGCTGTCATGGGAGGTACATACCGTGTAGGACATTGTGGGGTGTAGAGGGGTACAGTGACCTACATGTCCATAGATGACACACCATGTCTGCTGACACATACCATGTACAGGTATTACAGGACTAGTGTGCCACTGTGTATATCAATGGGAGCCTATTATACACTTGTTGCCCCTGTTCCCCCCTGACACATGCAGTGGTGGGCAGGCATGCACATATGTGGTGGTTACTGGTGTCAGTGTTTTGGAATGGGGTATGGTACTCCAGTATCCACACTGGTGTTCACTCCATGCCTTTGTCACCAGGCACCTGTTGCAATACATCTGCACACATGTGCCTCTCAGTATATATATATATATATATATATATATATATATATATATATATATATATATATATATATATATATATATATATATATATATATATATATATATATATATATATATATATATATATATATATATATATATATATATGTATATATATATGTTTGTATGTATATATATATATATATATATATATATATACATGATATATATATATATATATATATATATATATATAGATATATATAGATATGGGGAGAGAGGGGGAGAGAGAGAGAGAGACAGAGGGAGAGAGAGAGTGAGAGGGGGTGGGACAGAGAGAGAGAGAGATAGTCATATACAGACATATCTGTAGACAGTCAGATCTGTCTGTATATGCATATATATCTACATATATCTATATATGTATGTGTGTATTACATATATCTGTACGTACATATTCTATCAATCTCAATGTCTGTGCAGTAACTGAAACCTGGTTCAAGGCTCCTGTGAGCACCCCAGCGCTACCAGGCTATACCACGTATCATGTTTTTTGGCCACAAAACTCAGGCCAAACCAAAAAGGGAGGGGGAGTGTCCATATTCATCATGGACACCCACACCTCAAGGTTAGTGGCAACACGTGAAGCATCAGAGACCATCCAGGTGCAACTAACCGTAGGCAAAACAGCTATACAACTGGTAGCATGTTACAGACCACCCTCCCAATCTCAGGAACCCCATTCAGCCTTCCTGAAGACATTGGGGGATATTAATGTCTCACCAAACACCATCATATTGGGAGACTTCAACTACCCTAACATAGACTGGGTGCATTATTCTAGCCCAAACACCCTAGCCCAAAGGTTCCTGGAATTCATAAATTCAAATGCACTGGAACAGCTAGTCACCTCTCCCACAAGGGGAGATAATATACTAGACCTGATCATCACAAACATGGGGACAATGTGCTCCACACTGGAAGTATACCCCTCACTAGTGAGATCTGACCACAAACTAATCACCCTGTTTATACATATCCCACCTCCACCCCCAACACAAAAGACTACAGTGAAAAACTTCTCAAAAGCTGAGTTTACACTTCTTAAAACTGAGATGGTATCCTTTAAGCCCACTGGGCCAGTGGAAACCACATCCCACAATGCAGAATCCTTTACAAATGCTTTCTACAGACATCTCCAAGAATGCATGGATCATGCAATCCCAAATAAAACCAAGACCCTCTCCACCATAGGCAGGCGTCCTGTCTGGTGGACCCCAGCCATAAACAAATTGTATAACAAAAGAAGGTAGCTACTGCACGACAGAGCAAAATCCCATAAAGAGAAGGCATCTGTGATCAGCACTAGTAGAAAGCTATGTTCTCTCATAAAAACATCCAAGGCCAACTTTGAGTGAAAAATCACTATGGACACTAAAGATAACCACAAGGCCTTCTTCTGCTATGTTAGAAACCTGGGTGGAAACCCTCAGATATGTTCAGAGTTAGTTCACAATGACAAAAAATACACTGAACCCACAGATATTGCCAACATTCTGGCAGACAGGTTCAGTGCAAATTTCT
Source organism: Protopterus annectens (assembly GCF_019279795.1). Lineage (NCBI taxonomy): Eukaryota > Metazoa > Chordata > Ceratodontiformes > Protopteridae > Protopterus > Protopterus annectens. The sequence continues at coordinate 707,033,974 of NC_056726.1, forward strand.
CCCCTCCCTCTCCCCCAAAAGAAGAAATACTTATCCCAGCTGAATGTAACCTCCCTGTCATCTCAGATGTCCAGGTGAGAACCGCCCTCAGCAAAGCTAAAAACACAGCATCAATGGGACCTGACGGTATCCTGTGTTGCGTGCTACGTGAACTCCAAGAGGAGCTAAACCCGCACATAAAACTGCTATTTAACTGTAGCCTTACTACAGGATATGTACCTGAACACTGGCGTACAGCAACAGTAATCCCACTCCACAAAGGAGGCACCTCTACAGACCCTGGTGACTACCGCCCCATAAGCTTAACCAGCCTGGTCTGCAAAGCTATGGAAAGAATCATTATGGAACTCATAAACAGAGACATTGGGGACTTACAGACACTTGATCCCACCCAGTTCAGCTTTGTAAAGGGCAGATCCTGCCTTTTGAACCTGGTTGACTTTTTTGAAACAGTCACTAGAGCCATTGACGAGGGCAGAGCAGTCCATACACCCTACCTGGACTTGGCTAAAGCTTTCGACACAATACTCCACTTCGGCATCACAGACAAGCTCAACAGCTGAAATGTAAATCCATATGTCACAAGATGGGTTTCAAACTGGCTAAAGGAAAGAACCCATGAATTCAAAATCACTGGAGCCATGTCAGACTCAAAGCCAGTCACAAGTGGTGTCCCACAGGGCTCTGTCCTGGGACCCCTCTTGTTCGGCATTTATTTCTCAGATGTGGAAGCTCACACGGGAGGGTTGTGGCTGACAAAGTTCACAGATGACTGCAAACTAGGCGCCATAGTCGATACACCAGCTGACACATACATCCTACAGAAAGGCCTCACTGAAATGGACAACTGGTGCCAGAGTCATGGCCTTAAACTAAATGCCAAATAATGTATAGTCATCCCCTTTGGGAAAGACAAAGTACCCACAAATTATTACATAGACAGTAACCCACTGAGTACAGAAAAAGTAATCAGAGACCTGGGGACCCAAGTCGATAGTGACCTCTCATTTGACACCCACATTGCCAAAGTGGTTAGAAAGACTTTCTACATTGCCCACCTTATCATGAAGGGATTCACATCCAGATCAAAGGAGGTCATTGTACCCCTATACTCCTCCCTTATCAGGCCCATGAATGAGTACTATGCCCCATTTGGTATGTACCTCACCTGGCACTTGCAATAGCTAGAGAGACCCCAAAAGTACCTCACCAAGAGGATCAAGGGTCTCCAACGTATGTCATATGCTACCAGACTAAAGAAACTCAAGCTCTATTCAGTAACATACCGCCTACTTAGAGGTGATCTGTGCCTGACGTACAAGGCCATGTCCAATCAGGAATTGATGGACATGCTCCACCTCAACAATCCAAATCCATCAGAACCACGAGAGCTAAAGATTTAAACCTCAGCACAAATATGAATAGGACATGCTGGAGGGACAGATTCATAACTCAGAGGCTTCCCATACTCTGGAACAGAATCCCAGTTCATGTTAGGCAGAGACCCTCACTGACTCCCTTCAAGAGAAATCTTGACGAGTGGATGGGAGATCATAGTTTTACCCCAGGGGTAATTTCTGTGTCACTACTAGACAGAGGCACAGTAAACTAATTCTATTATGTAAGGGGGTCTTAACTGTGTCACTACTACACAGAGGCACAGTATTCTAAATCTATTCTGTACACTTTTGTACCATTACATGGGGTGGCGAAAGCCACATCACTATGGCTAGGCTTATAAATGCCCCAGGGCAGATAGCCTAGTACTAAACTATGAAGCTGTGAAACTATATATGTCTATGTATTTCTACATCCCTCTCTGTCTATGTATACATATATGCATATTATATATATATATATATATATATATATATATATATATATATATATATATATATATATATATATATATATATATATATATATATATATATACATACATATCTCGATATACATACGTATACACATGATAGATATATATATAATCCTTTTTATTTACACATATGTATACACACACTAACGTACTGATGAACATCCATTACTGTACAACCTACATTGTACATTGCACTACAACCTACATTGATATGTGCACATAGCTACCTTCACATACATATGTATGTACAGCCTTCAGTGACAGTTGCAGTATGTCCCCTGCCCTATGCACATCTTCATATACATAGATACAGACCAATAACACATATGGAGGGTTCACAGTATGTAGACTATTATATTAGTACTTTACATTACCTGTGTTTGTTGCAGCTGTTTGCGTTGGCTTTCAGATAGTTGGCCTGCTGTCAACTTGTTTGTTTTGTTGTTATATATTTTTTCTTTCTTTCTTTCTCTTTCTCTTTCTCTTTCTCTTTCTCTTTCTCTTTCTCTATCTCTCTCTCTATATCTACCTCCAGAGGGTGCAATGAAAGCATTGCATGTATGGACTGGGAGTACAGGATGCTTTTTTAGGTATCTGCACATGTCCATGTGATGGCCTCTGCACCAATTGTTAGCCAACATTTACTAGTTGCATGCAGCCTGTTGTGTAGTGATTGCAGTTCTCACTGTGATTTCAGGACAGTGCTATAAAAAGGTTTGTTAGGTAGGCATAGCCCTTTCAGATTATCAGGGTGGGGACCATGCTGGTATGCTGTGGACACTGTTCTGTGAGTGCAAGGGTTGGTATGTCTCTCATATTTCAGGCTGTGTTGTAGACACTGCAATGCATGTTGTACTGTAACCTGAGTATTCCTTCCTCCAGTTTCCTCTTCTCAGTGTGTATGTAAACTGACACCTATGACTAGTAATACTGTGTATATGGGTGTGTGTGCTTTCCTGTGGGAATTGTGGTGTAACTGGTATATAGCAGTGGCTCTTGCAATCTGTTGCTATGGCTTCAATATTTGCCCTTTACATTCACTCCTTGTATGCCTGTTAGGTGTCTTTCCTGTAATGTGTTGCTATGGCTTTCCTATTTTCCATTTAAATTCACAGCTTGTAATGCTTGCTATATCTGTTTGAGCAGCAATTCCCTATGTGTTTGTTGTGGTAGGGTGGTACTGCATGCAATGTGGTCTGGCCATGGTGTGGGCCTTGACACTTAGAAGGGTATTTGATCATGCTGCTGAGCAGGCCTCAGATACTCTCAGGTGCATCTTTTATCAGCCTCATGGAATGGTACATATCAGTGGGATACACCCATGAAATATTCTGATATTCTGCAGTTGTGACTGTGGGTTATTTTGAGCATATGTATTACTACACCATTTGTGACGTGCAAGTGGTGCATACTTTCAGTAATTCATAGTTACCATTGCATGTGTTGTAATACCTTTCTGCCTACTGTTAGTACATTTCACAGGGAGTCAGTGGGGCACAGCTGACATTTGTTTTCAAATCAGGGACATCCCTGTAACTCAGTCACAGTTGCTATGTCTGAGCTCTTAACTATTCAACTATGGCAGTGATTATCCTACTCTGAGTATGTGTGTGGCTTGCCAGGTGCTACTATGACATTATTACCTACAAGCTACCAACTAGCATGGCTGTTTCTCTTCACACAGTAATATTTTACAAATCCACTAGATTTGACAGTAAATATACATGACATGCTTTGTGTACTAGACTTGCTATATTCCCTTTACATTAATTCCTACTATTTGATGATATATTTCTTTCAGCACAATGTTATTGTATAGCAGTCATGGCTTAGTGGTAAGTCATGCAGACTACTGTTTCCAAGGTCCTGGGTTCGAGACTGACTGGGGAATTTTATTTTGTTGCTGAGAAAACTACAGGCCTTGTCATTCAGAGTGACTAAGGCACTTTTAAGCAGTTGTAAGCGGGTTAGCGCTGGTTTGCACAGAGCTCACGCATGCGCACTGCCGCTTAGCTTCACGCACATACGCTTAGCTAAGCGCACAGAAGCGCACACCAGCTTACTACTGCTTAAAAGTGCTTACTCTCGCGCACACTTGCGCTAATTTCTTTGAAAGAAAAGAAAATGGGGAAATAGGAAAGTGGTGAAAAAGGGGGCAGAAAGAGGGTAGGACAGTAGGAAAACAAGCTTGGGATTTGCAGGAGGGATGTAGGAAAGGCCCATAGCTGCCCATTTCTTTATCAGCAACAGCTGTGTATATGTTTGTAATTTGGTGTGAAATTTGAAACCTTCCACCCCTGAGAGAGGGGTAAAGACAACAATATTTGTTGTACAGCCAATTGTAAATGCCAATTTACATGTCCAGCAGACATGTATGTGAAATGGGCAGCTATGTATGGGGCGCAATTTTTTTGTGGGAACAGAGTTCCCTTTTTTTTTTTTTTCAGGTGGGAGTGGAATGTCAGGTACAGGAAGTAGGTATAGATGGGGAGGTAGGTAGGGGAGGTTAACAGACAAGAAAAACAAGACACATATAGGGGTGGTGTATGACATGTGTGGGGGGGATACACAATTGACGGGGATGGATGTTTGGATATCTCGAGCCCATGAGCCCACAGATGGCAACACTGGAACTGAGATCCCACCCATGGGCAGTTGCCACTGTGCCTTCACTGCCCAGGATGGTGCTGTGCTGGGGGCTGTGTAGGATGGGCAGCAGGCATGCCCATGAGTTGTGCCACTCATGCCTCAAGCTGGCGTAGGGGCCCAAGCACAACATGCCTGATCTCCCTACGCACCACAGTCCGGACACTATGGAGGGTGAGTGAATGTTCTCCTCCAGCCACGCTTGCAGAGGGGGGACGAGCCCCATCCCCTGCAGCGCTTCCACCCACAGGTGGCATAGGGCCACCGGAGGAGGGTCCGGCCTGGGCACTACTGCCAGGTGCACTAGCCAGCTGAGGTGGGAGAGGTGGGTCCGCTGGAACCCACCTTCCCTGTCGTCCTATGTTTTGCATTATTTTATGACAGTTTGGGTTAGTAACGTACAATACCATTCACAATTAGTTGTTACAGCATGCATTAGTATTCCCATTAGCCAAACACCCATAAATTCAAGCCATTGAACAGCAAGCATAACACGTGCATAATTTGAACAACAATACACAATCCAACAACATGCAGGGTTGATTGATGGCAACAGGCCATCAGGTTTGGATGTATGAACATGGCACATGCATCAACGTACATGAAAATATGTATGAACCAACAGGACGAATGTCCAGTGGAGTTAATTATGAATACACATACCCATTTCATGTGGAATGGATTATTTGTGGTTATAGGGTAGGGTGATGAAATATTTCATTAACAACTTCAAATACCTATACATATGCTGTACATTTCTACTAGCTGCAGATATATACACACTACAGGTCTGACTACAGTTTCCTATGTGTAAACTTATGCATGTTGGTGATGGGAATGTTACTGCTACATTAATATACATTGCATTTTTATTCATACACATTCATATCTGGCTCTGTTCTGCTACATCATCCTGCTACATTTGCTTTATGTGGCTCTAGACAACTATGGATGTTTGGTATTTCATACAACCATACTATCTGCATATTGCAAACGTACAGCAACATATCCAAATTGTGGGACACACATTCCAGCTTCAGTACTTTATTCCACACATTTCACTGTTTGGTTGTGCCTGTCACATTCATTTCATTCTGTACTGACTGCAGTATACTTTATTCAGGAGTTATTACAACTTTATTGGTGGATTCATACCTCTTTCTCACACTCTCACTTGTTTTATTTTTACAATTCAGGATGGTACTTAATTCTAGCCTTTATTGACATGTTTTACTTGGTTGCAACAATCCTTTCCAACAGTCTCACTTGTGTCATGTTTCAGATTTTAAACGGGGATATATTTCACACATGTGTTTTACTCAGCTTGTGTAGCTGTAATTTACAGCCGGCTGCAGGTTATGTACTATTACATTACAGGTGTAACATCTTTATTTCAGACCTGTTTCATTTTTATTTTTGGATTACAGGCTGTATCACACTTATGTAATCACACAGTACTAGCAGAATCTCTCTTACACTGTTACTTTCACGTTTTATTAATAAGTGACTACACTGCATTCTTTTGCAAGCTGTCATACTTATATTTTTTAACAGTTACAGGGAGAGAATTACTAACCTGCCTGGTGGCGCAACCGCACAAGCCTATTGGCATAGGCTCGATGATTCATGGAATGGACACCTGCAGCTGTAATATAAATGAAATAATATTGGAATACACATCTCCATAATATCAGCTAGGTTAATTTCTTACATAAATAATTACATGTAACTTACTCAGTAGTGGGGCGTTGGGCATTTGCCGGGCCTCCTGGATCCAATGGTTCAGTTGGTCCTGCTTCCGTCTCTTCAGGTCTGCATGGTGGTGATGGACCTGTTCACCAGTCCTTGGTATTCCTGTGGCACTGGTGAGATCATGTGCCAACTGGTCCCATGCCTCAGCCTTGTATGCTCCCCACAGGACCTGGCCCTGAATGAGTTGGGCCTCATGATCATGGACGAGGAGCCAAACCATATATTTGGACTTCTCAATGCCCCACCTCTGTGCTCGGAAGCAACTACCCTCTCCTACACCTGCCATCCTGACTGCAAATCAATTCCACAATCAGTTATGCTGTGTATTCCCTCCTATGGGGCTTATATATGCCATTTTTCCCGCACTTATCTGTGATTGGCCATTTTGGAAATGTATCAGCTTCACAAAACCTGCTTTGTCATGCTTCTCTTTCCATTCATTCCTATATATATATATATATATATGCTAATACTGCATTTCTAAGAGCAACTGTCATGGCTTAGTGGTTCAGTACTTTGACTATGGCGCATGGTATCCTAAGTTCGAGCCTGGCCATTGCTTGTTTAATTTTATGACTGTCTACACAGGCTAGGAGGTGTGTCTGTGTAAAGGCAGTTTTGATACAGCTTGCTCAACGTTGCCCGCCGGTTAGCTTGTTGACACGGTGCGCAGCTCCACGCAAATGGGTTATGCTGGTTTACGCGTCATTTGGCTGTCAGCACACATATTATGCTCAGCTCAGCTATGGGCACACAGTTTCAGCATGTTACAACACTGCTCAACCCCGGGCACTCATTTTACACCTGTTAAACCACTGCTCACCTACGGGCAGATATACTCAGTTTGTTAGAGCATAGCACAGCTATAGGCACTTCTGACATTTTATTTTTTTTTTATTATCTCACATTTCTTTAAAATACATGGCCCATTTCATTACATTTTACATAAAATATAATTTTATATATGTACATATATGTCAGGGAATTGTTTCCTGCTTAATCCACTAGAAATAAAAATTGATGTTGTGGGGGCTTGAACCGTGACTGCCTCGTCTTCAGCCAACGTCACTACCGCTACGCTATTGCTTCTTGGCTTACTTTGCATATTTAGATCTTATATGCTTTTCCACTGACTGCTAACTGTGGCTAAGCGATGGGCAAACATCTTTAGAATTTATAAAAAAATATAACATGTTCATTCTTACTTTTTATGTTTATAGTCTGTGGGGCCATGTGTTGTGTTGTGTTTGTTGACATTTACGCGGACTCTCTCATTGGGGTTTACTTTCGGGACTGTTCCTCTTCTGGGGGTGTGTCCATTTGCAGGACTCACCCTGCGGACATGCCCTCTACTTTCTTACATGGACCATGTTAGCCTTGGGTGTGAGTCAGCATGCCCTCATGAATATGCATGGCATGCTGACATCACGCCGTTTAACTGCAGCCTCCGTGTAAGACTTGTAATTCTTACACGGAGGCTTTGTGAATCCTACCCACTATGTAGGCAAACGATAACCATGAAATACGATGAGCAGCTCATGTTCTCAAACTTTTACATTGACTATCTTTTCAGAATCTGCATACACATTGTTGATGTGTCACACACAATACTTTACACACTGGAAGGCTAATGAGCATAGATCAGAGGGCCTAATATTCAAACCTGCGTTTCTCAGCTATGTTCACATCATAACCCTGACACCTACCCGCCTAACTAATCCAGCTTGGCTGTGATTGCATGGATACATTGCAGTAAAACATATTAGAATTATGACTGTGCACAGATGGGATCACGACTTACACATTCTAAGATGGTTAAAATGCAATTCAACTTTCACCATGTGCTGTGCATTTGTAAACAAAAACATGGAAGCATGATTGCATGTCAGCACAGTGGTCACAAACAAAAACACAACTGTCCATAGCTCAGGCAGTGGAACACTGTACTATGACACATTGTTGCTCTAAGAAAACAAGTATGAATTCCTGTTCATCACATACAATTTAGGTAGGAGGGCAGAAAATATATACATATATTTTGTTGGTACATAAGAAATTATACATCATAAATATTCCTGATATTAGGAGATGCCCCTGATTTAGAGGTTAAAATATGTATTTGTCCATTTCACTCCTTCCAAATAACCATTTGAGAAAGGTAATGGATTGGAGTTAATAAACAATGACAGAGGTATTCAGTGCACACAATTTGCCAATGTAATCATATTCCACATTAATGCTAAAGAGCTATCCCACTATGTTCAAAGCTTTACACATCAAACTATAGTAAAATAGGTGCTACTGACAGAAAATTCATGGAAAATGAAGATATTTGTAGAAATACAACCAATAAGCACTATAGTCATAAGCACGTGCAAAGCACCTGTAAACATTAACAAGCAGGTATTTAGCAAGCATTTTTTGAAAAACACACACACTCACACAGATCAAGATTTAATGAAAGATATCATTTATGTGGATTTGAACCCACAGGTAGCAACAACATATGCATGTTGGCCTCATGAGTAACAAGATGAACAAATACACAGTACAACACTTTCTTTCTTAACAAATCTCTAACATATGTATCCATATTCCTGTGGATAATAGAGGAATATGCAACCATCCGACACCTAAACACTATAGGCCCTTACAATCCACACAACTCCTAGATAGCATCATATTTTACAATGTACAACATAAAGTACACACTCAGACCTGCAGTGGTCTTGTCTTCAACAAACAGCTATTTAACAGTACTGTGCATTTTGTAATGCAGAACTAAAGGGTGTCTGTATGATGTAGCATTCACACATACAAAAGTAGACTGTGATACTCTGTATTACAGATAACAGAGAAATGCGTAGTCATCATCAGCCTAGGCACTATATGTGTCAGTGTCTCAGGGCCATACTGGATGTGTAAACAGGTGTACTTATAAATTGGAAAACACACGTGGTTAATTTTTAATAGTATGTACATGATAAACAATATTAACCAAATAACTACAATGGGAATCAAACCCTTAATTCTGGAGAGAGCAGTTACATTGTCTTCTTGATTATCCAGATAAACTAATAGTCAGAACAACTCAATAATGATTTTAAAAGGCATATATCTGACATATGGATCACAGTTAGATTTCTGATTGCCTAAGGAATATACAGGCAAGGCCAGGATTACAACACTTATTGTAAGCATCCATTGGCTGTCTCTGCACCTTGGAGAACCTCCTGTGAAGATTCTCAGCATAACTCTGATGCAGGTCATAGTAGTGTAAAACCTGCACTCCAGTCTGGTAGAATCCCATGCAATGCCAGTGCGCCCTCGCCATCTTGTTCCAATTATTGATCATCATGGAGTTCTGTGATTTGGCTCTAATACAATGCTCCACTCCAGCACATATGTTCAGCATCTGGGTGATCTCTTCCTTGGTCTAATTTGGCACCCAAACATGTCAAAGCCTCTTTGAAGTAGCCATCTTGATGAGAATGCTGATATAGAACATTTCAGTAAATAGCTCACTGAGGTCCTACTCAGTTCACAGGTAACAATGGTTTGGTCTGTAAATGTATCAAAATCGCAATTTAAAAGTGGCACTTACGGGATGATATCAGATCATTGGAAGCTAATGTATATGTGCTACATATGGTCCCATTTAACAATACCTATTAAGTATTTGTGAAGAGCACGTTCGCATTTACACCAAGCTATTAGTTATTGTGAGGAATTTTGAGAACATAAGAGGGTGTTCGTAAATGGTATTCCAAAACCTTGAATTTTTATGAAACTCACAAATTATATATGGTGCAAATGTGACTTAAAAGCTGTGTGCACATAGCTGGTCTTACTTTCAGTTATAACTGACTCATAGGTAGATACAAAGGTAATGTTACACCTACTAGGATTCCTGTGGTCGGATATGTTTCTCTCTTTATTGATCTATGTTATCATTACTTCTTAGAAATGTACAAGTATATGCTTAAATTGATGCTTTTATGGAAAATTTTGTGTAATACAAAAAATGTATGTGACTTACTGGAGGGGCTTAGGACTGACCTGTATGCATACAGGTGGGTACATCTGCATCACTAACAAGCAGTGCTTTCCCATATGCATGTGTACAGAAAAATTAAGCAGCACCAGTGAACAGTACATAAGTAAGCACTAACGAATTATCAGTATATATTGCTGGTGACTCTGTACAGTGTATGGTATATTTACATAAAACTACAGATTCTGGCATTATCCATACAAAATTATGTAGTATGTATTTGTAGTTATTTTATGTATATTTTCACTGGTGCTTATTAAAACATGTACTAGAATTATTGCCTCAGTAAAACTATATCTGTTTGTGTCTGTTTACCATGTACTGTCTGTGATATGCTTACAGATAGGGACACTTTCCAAATGTTTCCATAAGTTGTACAACTGCTACTGTGCAGGTACTTTCTATTAAGAATAATAGCACTGATTTTCATCTCATACAGATGAAATGGGGATAGCATTCACTGCTCACTATTGGTTGTGTTGATATAGGCTACTCATGTATAACAGTTCAGGTAACTATGACTAACCAGTTTTACCCAGATTTTAACCAATTTTCTATCCCTAGAGGAAAGATAACAAGGGTCAGCAAGCAGGGTTTTCACAATTTTCATCGACTGCCTCTGTCCATAAGGGACATGGGTACAACACCAGGACTGAATTAACAATTTCCCATCTATTAGTTCAGATTGTACTTGAAGATGTTCAGGAAAGGGCTCTATTTCATGTTAATAGGAAGCCTATTCCTGTGGAGGTGCAATCTCTGGGACACATGTGAGTCTTTGCAGCATGAACTATTCATGTCAGAAATCAGGTTTAGATCCTTGGAATGAGTAACCCTCATATAGTTAGTTTTGAGAATATGCAACATTCTCATCAGGGCTGGGTCAGAGACTGCTTGGTAGGTCAGACATAGATCGCCCCTCAGTAATTGGTAGGAAAGTGAATACGGAGATAGAACTTTTAATGTGGCTCAACCCTCATCCGACTGGTGACATTTATGTTGAAGCATAAAACTTAATTGCTCCCAGACATGCACCACATTTCTGGCACTGCAGCATCTGTCATGCAGTTCATTAGTGATATTCTACTAATCTATAAATCCTCCAATGTGTCTACCTGATGTCTGCGTAATTTCTGCATTCCTCAATGTCACACATTTCTCTGTGTATAATTCAGAATATGCCAGTGCTGCAGTGCCTGGTGGGCTTCAGTGTCTAGCCCCACCCCCACATCATGCTAGGACACATTCCACTGCTAGTTGCCAGTCATGTAAAGGAATAGGTTGTCTTCCATCTAAGTTGGCACCAGCCCCTTACATTCAACCTCCCTGACTGGCTTTGGCAGTGCCCAGGTTATTATTTCACTATATCATGAAGGCAGCTTGACTTAAACAAAAGGTGATTTCCATTTCTGTTTTTCTAATTTGGGTGATAACTATTGAAGAATGGTACAGGGATAAAGCACATGGGGTCTGTTATCTCTCCAAGCAGCAACTACAAAAGTGAAGCTGTGTATAGTAGCTCAACACTTGACAGGTCAAACAAATCCAATGAGACAAACCAGAACTCCAAACACCAAATGAAAACATATTATTCAGTCTCCCCCTTAGAAATTCACAGGGCATGTCTATCCGTAATTATGTCACATTTACTGGGCCTTCCTTGTAGCTGTCTGACCTTCTTTTTTGGAATAATATTCATTTTTGTAGCATATTTTTATTGTATTCAAAAGGATAATTTTAACCAAGGGAAACGATTTTTAGAAGCTATCCTGAAATGCGGAATGATATAGAAATCATTTCAGCATTAATAATATTTCATCTTTCTGATTTCAGATATATCTTTAACTATTCTGACTTACCATTATATTATCTCTTGTTCTTAAACAGGAAAAAGTAGAGAAGTGATACTGCAGTTGAATCAAATAATATAGATATAATCTAGGAAGACAGAAAGAAAGATCATTGGGTACTTGGATGCAAGACATGATGAAATTCCTCAAATTTGAATGCTGTTATTTTGTACTCTGGATATTTTCAATTGTATTCTTTTTTCTTTTTTTTTTTTTTGTATTATCTGGACAGTTCATGTTTTTTATATCACTATGGTTGTTGTGTTATCTGTACTTAGTGCATTTTTAAATTTTATTACTATTATTTGTTATCATTGTTAGCAATATTTGTGTTTTTTGACAGAACTTAACCTAATAAGCACATTAATAAACTAGAACTTGATGTCTGCAGAATTTCATGTCATGTAATTGTTTTTGTCTTCCATTATTGCATTAACCATATTTAACAAAGCAGCTAACATTTCTTAAATTTTCTAGAATGTTTTAGAGAAGGACTTTTCAAACTTGAAACCTTTCTTAGAATTTAGTAATCCAATGGTATATCTGATCTCAAAAATGTTTGTTGGCTTAATTAGTTATTGTTAATGTGTCTGATAGCTGTATTTTATTAAATTCATTAGAAATTATTTAAATTTTTTATCATCCCATGCAAACTTTTGTTAAACTGAATCTCCTGCAGCATAAGTTAAAATACATTAATATTTTACATATCTAGCTATATTACTTATTTTGGTATGATAAAAGCTTAGTAAAGTTTTAATACCATTATACTTCAAGATCCCAGTATGCTTAGTTATCTCTACAGTGCATATGGAAAAATCTCTGACTGCAGCTCAGAATTCTTGAGGACAATTTATGCTGGCAAGGGATGATGGAAGTGAGCAGTCAATGCCAGCTCACCCATCCTTGGAGGGGAGAGGTGATCTGTCCTACTGCATTGCTGACATCTACTGGAAGAGTGTGTGAACTGCACTAGCAGCTGGGGTGTGATTTTGGCTCGGGCATGGGTGGGAATGAGCCTGTCCACAGGAGAAGGCATAGCAGGTCCTTACATCTGTGAGTACACACATTAGTTGGAGGGGATGGATTAAGGACATAAAATGGAAATGCCCATCATGGCTGCCCAGATGATGGCCTTCTTTACATGAATGCCTCTTGCCCCAGTGATGGAGAGCAAATGGATGCCATCATAGTTATACCTAGATGGTTGGGAGGCACAAGTGAAAAAGGAAAAGTATTAAAAAATATCCTAGCAAGTTTGCCAAAAGCTTTGTGGCCACTGAATAAATATAAACTTAAAATTAAATAAGTGGCAGACAGGCTTCACAAAGAAGCTGTATGAAATTTTAAAGTGGTGTTCCCAAGCTCAAAAGCACAATAGTCCGAAATTATATTTTCATGTGACTTCAGCATTACTTAAATAATCTATTAACGCATTAGAAAAATATACCTTATGTATTATTCTCTTTCTACCACACTAATGTGTAAAGTGTTTCTAGAAAATTAATTCTGATGTGTATTTTATTTATTTATTTTATTTTACATTTGTTAACTGGGTAGAGTCCGGCTAGGCAAGTATCCCATTTTCAGTGGAGACTTTGGGAGAAAAGCTCCACAACAATAGTACAAAAAGATTACAAAAATTTTAGAAAAGATTTACAAACAATATACAAAAAAGTTTAACAGTTGCCAACAATCACAATTCACAAAAATGGAATGTAAAAACAGAAAACATTACATTTCTTAAGCCTTACTGCAGACAGTAATATGAAATTCATTAGATATATAACTAAAATAAACCAGTGTGGCATTTTCATTTGGTAGAAGTAAGACAAGGAGAAGACAGAAAAGAATGGCATGAGAAACTAACCAGGAGTATTACAGGAGCATAGCCATTGTTGAGTAAAGTATTCCTTTAGGAGCTGTTGGAAGCATATGTTTTCTAGGATCTTATGGGGAAATAGGTTCCATTGTTTGGCTACTTTGAAGGAGAAGAGAGAATCACCAATGTAATTATGGGACTTTATATTATATACGTTCCTTTATCTGCTAAGATACATTTGACTATACAACTTTTAAACAGCTTCATCAGAACTAATATTATAAGAAGTTGTACTGTACTATATTAGGATCTAAGGAGTAGGCAAGACCATTGAAGTTCTCCAACAAAAATTAACCTTTTCAGAAGTGAAAGGCTCTTATCTGACATGCTGCAAGTAGTTTTTTTCCCATTTCATGTTGTTACAATTATTAATGGCTGCTCATTCTTTTGCCACCTCATTTTCTGCTGAAGTGTTGTATCTAATCGTTTAAATTATAGCTTTGTTAGCTTGGCTTCATTGCATTAAGCAATAAAGATTTGATTATGACCCAGACAGCTCAAGTTCGATTATTGTCTCAGACACTGTAGGAGCCAGTCAGGGGAGGATAGGAAAGGGATGTCAAAATCTGTTTACAGAGCATGTTGACTTGGATGCTAGTCTGACTCACTGAACTGTGGACATCTATTAGAGGAAAGATATCTTGCAGGCAACAGTAGGTAGGATTTCCATAGTCCCTGTTAAGCCAGGCGCGCGTGTGCGTGCGTGCATGTGTGTGTGTGTGTGTGTGTGTGTGTGTGTGTGTGTGTGTGTGTGTGTGTGTGTGTGTGTGTGTGTGTGCGAGAGTGTGTGAGTGTGTCTGTCTGTGTGTGTGTGTGTGTGTGTGTGTGTGTGTGTGTGTGTGTGTGTGTGTGCGTGCATGCGTGCGTGTGTGTGTGTGTGTGTGTGTGTGTTTGGCCTTCACTGGACATTTCCATGAAAGTACATAACATATGGGGAAAGCATTGCATGAATTAGAATCTGTGAGCAAAAACATGGCTACCAAGGAAGGTTAGTGTTATATAAGAGAAAAAAAACATGATGGCTGTTTGGATGATTGCATATACTGACTAATGATTGCCGCAACGAGGAAGATGGGTCCACTTTATTGGCCCAGGACAGACAGTGGGCAGGTGGTTGGAAAAAAAAAAGTATTGCTTGCTTAGTAAAGTAAAACTCCTCTTTGGTGTGGTTTATATGTTGTTTTGTATCCATTTCTGCTTTATGTTGTACATTCAAAAGAAGAGACATGAGACTCTTATAGCAAAATGTTTGGACCGGCAATTTTAATTTGAAAGATAAGTGTGAATGTTTTCATTTAGTTGGGAATACCCTTAACATTTATGGGATATTTATACATTGCAATTTAAGACGTCTTGGAGAAAGTTTATCTCTCAGATCTCTATAAACATATTAAGATGATTTTGAAACAGTTGCAGGGACAAGAAAAGTCTGGTGAATCCCAGGCTTGGTTTACTACAGCTGAAACCACTACATATATATGTCTCATCACTGAGCAAACATTCAAAAGACCACACACAAAAAGAGCAATCTTCTTAGATCAAATCTAAAAGGATCAAAGAAGAAAATATTTTACAAGGCGCAAGCACCAGTGCACCCCCACCCATTTGTGTGTGTTTCTGTGTATGTGTGTATGGCTGAATAACACACCTGATACTTTTCTAATAGGTGACTCTATTGTCAGACACACTGACATCCCGCTCACCAGGCTGAATAAAGAGAAGGTCACAGTGAGCTGCCTGTCGGACGCTAGGATCCACCACATAACGCAAGCACTCAGGTCACTCCAAAGCAAATACAAATATGACTCAGTCATTGTACATGCTGGCGTGAATGACCTGAGATGTACCTACCTCGACTACATGAAAAGAGAAATAGAGGAGCTCTCTGATCATGTAGCCCAGGCCGGTATCACCCTGACCTTGAGCAGCATCTTACCCTCACCTAGAGTGATGCCACAGTATAAAGACAAAATGATCGATTTTAACAATTGGCTAAAATTTTGGTGTCATTCAAAGGGGATCCAGTGTCTGTCAGCCTGGGATGACATGCTCGACAAGCCACGCTGCTTCACTAGGGACAGCCTGCACCTGTCACCCCTGGGCTTTCGGATATTGGCAAAGGCTCTTGCCACCCCCATAGTGCCTTTTTTAGGCAAGGCTCAAAAGTCAAACCCACCTCCATAGACAGCACAAGGAACAAGAAACAAAGGGTAATGCTGCTAAATGCCAGAAGTCTTAACCTCAAGATGCATGCACTCGAAGCTCTCCTCAGTATGGAGAACATCGATATCTGTACAGTGACAGAAACCTGGTTCAAGGCTCCAGAGGGCATCCCAGCACTACCAGGTTATACCTCATATCATGCTTTTCGACCCCAAAACCCGGACCGAACCACAAAAGGAGGGGGAGTTTCCATATTTATCAAGGATATCCACACCTCCAGGTTAGTGGCATTGCACAAAGTATCGGAGACCATCCATGTGCAACTGACAGTGGGCAAAACTGCTTTTCAGTTTATAGTGTCCTACAGACCAACCTCTCAAAGTCAGGAATCCCACTCGGCTTTCCTGAAAACATTGGAAAACATGAAGATCTCTCCGAACACCATTATATTGGGTGACTTCAACTACCCAAACATAGACTGGGAGCATTACTCAAGCCCCAGCACCTTAGCCCAAAGGTTCCTGGAATTTATAAACTCAAATGCTATGGAACAACTAGTCACCACTCCCACAAGAGGGGAAAATATACTAGACCTGATAATTACCAACATGGGGACTCTATGCTCCATACCAGAAGTATATCCCTCATTGGTAAGATCAGACCATAAATTAATTTCACTGGATATCCACATCCCGACCCCACCCCCAGCCCAGAAAACCACAGTGAACAACTTCTCAAAAGCGAACTTCACACTTCTCAAATCCGAAGTGGAATCTTTCAAGGCCCCAGAGCCAGTGGAAACTACAGCCCAAACTGCAGAATCCTATATAAACGCATTCTACAGACATCTCCAGGAATGCATGGATCATGCTATCCCAAACAAAATCAAGACCCAATCATCCAAAGGCAGGCGTCCAGTCTGGTGGACCCCAGCCATAAATAAACTGTACAACAGAAGGAGGAAGCTACTACATGATAGAGCAAAATCCCTAAAAGGGAAGGCATCTCTGATTAGTACTAGCAAAAAATTACAATCCCTCATAAAATCCTCCAAGGCCAGCTTCGAGGGAAAAATTGCACAGGACACTAAAGACAATCATAAGGCTTTTTTCAGTTATGTTAGGAACCTGGGATGCAACTCCCAAACTTGTTCTGAGTTGATTCTAAATGACAAAATATACACTGAACCCACAGACATCGCAAATATCCTGGCAGACAGGTTCAGTGCAAACTTCTCCACCCCCTCCCCACCAAAAGAGCAAGTATCTATCCCAGCAGAGTGCAGCCTCCCAAACAACTCTGATGCTCAGGTGAAGGCCGCCCTCTCCAAAGCAAAAAACACTGCTTCCATGGGACCAGATGGTGTCCCGTGTTGTGTCCTACATGAACTCCAAGAAGAACTAATCCCTCAAGTAAAACTGCTGTACAATCTCAGCCTCACTACAGGATATGTGCCCAAAGAATGACATACAGCAACAGTGGTCCCACTCCACAAAGGTGGTGCCTCTGCGGACCCTGGAAACTATTGCCCCATTAGCCTGACTAGCCTAGTATGCAAGGCTATGGAGAGGATCATCATGGAACTCATAAACAAAGACATTGGGGACCTACAGACACTAGAAACTACCCAATTTGGCTTCGTCAAGGACAGATCCTGCCTTTTGAACCTGGTCAACTTCTTCAAAACAGTCACCAAGGCCATAGATGAAGGGAAGGTAGTCCACACAGCCTATCTCAACCTCACAAAGGCATTTGACACAATACCCCACTCAGTCATCATAGATAAGCTATTCAGCCTAAATATAAACCCCTATGTCACAAGATGGGTTGCAAACTGGCTCAAAGACAGAACCCACAGAGTCAGAGTTGCTGGGGCCATGTCAGATTTGAAACCGGTCACAAGTGGCGTCCCACAAGGTTCTGTCCTGGGAACTCTCTTGTTCGGTATTTACTTTTCTGAGGTACAGGCCAATGTGGGAGGACTATGGCTCACCAAGTTCACAGATGACTGCAAACTGGGCGCCATAATTGACTCTCCAGCTGACACAAACATCCTTCAAAAAGGTCTCGCAGAGACGGTTAACTGGTGCCAAAGCCATGGTCTAAAGCTAAATGCCAAAAAGTGTATAGTCATACCCTTTGGCAAAAACAATGTGCCCACAAATTACCACATAGGTGGTAACCCATTAAGTACAGAAAAAGTAATTAGGAATCTGGGGACCCAAGTTGATAACAATCTCTCCTTTGACATTGCCAAAGTGGTTAGAAAGACCTACATAGCCCACCTCATCATGAAAGGATTCACATCTAGATCAAGAGAGGTAATCGTGCCCCTTTATTCATCCCTCATCAGGCCCATCATATAATACAATGCCCCCTTTGGGAAGTACTTTACCCGACACCTGCAGCAATTAGAAAGACCCCAAAAGTACCTCACCAGGAGGATCAAGGGACTCAAACAGATGCCATATGCTGCTCGGTTAAAAAAACTCCAGCTCTACTCAGTTGCATACCGCCTACTTCGAGGCGATCTATACCTGACATATAAAGCTATGTCCAACCCAGAATTAATGGACATGCTCCACCTCAGTAAATCTAAATCCCTTAGAGCCACGTGCTTGAGGGACTTAAACCTCAGCACAGAAATAAATAGAACATACTGGAGGGACAGATTCATAATCCAGAGGCTCCCTTCGCTCTGGAATAGAATTCCAATTCATGTTAGGCAGAGCACCTCACTGACTCTCTTCGAGAAGAATCTTGATGAGTGGATGGGGGATCATAGGTTTGTCCCAGGGATTACTTCCGTGTCACTATTAGACAGAGGCACAGTAAACTAAACTTTAAAAAGGGCACAGTATACTCAAATCAAGGGGTGGCATAAGCCAAACACAATCGGGCTAGGCTTATAAATGCCCCAGGGCAGATAGTCTAGTATGAACCTATGAACCTATATATATACACACACACACGCACACACACACACACACACACACACACACACACACACACACACACACACACACACACACACACACACACACACACACACACACACACACACACACACACACACACACACCAACTCCAATATCACACAACAGTAAAGATAAATTCCCAAACCCCACTGTACTGTAATCTTACACACAAAGCAGACAGAGATCTGAAAAAGGATTCACTCCTACAGACTGCAACTATATATATATATATATATATATAT
Source organism: Protopterus annectens (assembly GCF_019279795.1). Lineage (NCBI taxonomy): Eukaryota > Metazoa > Chordata > Ceratodontiformes > Protopteridae > Protopterus > Protopterus annectens. The sequence goes on from NC_056726.1 coordinate 707,053,414, forward strand.
ATATATATATCCATCCTCAACCCGTTTTTTCCCATTTTGCAGTGACAATCATCTCAAGCCAAGGTTTATACCACCAGGTGGCTAGCCCTGCCACTGTAGTGCATTCGTACCACTCACTCTCACACACAGACAATTTTAGCATGTCCAATCTACCTGCTGTATGTCTTTGGAAAGTGGGAGGAAAGCAGCGTACCCAGAGGAAACCCACAAGACCACAGGGAAGGCATGCAGACTCTGCACAGAAGGCACTCCAGCCAATAATCAAACCAGAGAACCTCTTACCGTGAGGCAGCAACAGCAACCACAACAGCCACATATATTTGTGGGTGCAGTTTTCTCTGTCAAATACTTCATTGACAGAATGAACTGTTTTAGCAATACATCACAGGTACTCTTTGATGAGTGGTGGAGGTGTCATAAGAAATAAGACTGAGTGCTTTTGGCTACAATAAGTGCGGGTTTGTGTTTTAATGCTGAAACCTTTGGCTATGCTTAGTTTTGATATTAGGAATGGGAAAGTATGCAAGTGTTTGTGAATGAGGGTTAAAATTAAGGGCTAAAACAAAATAGATTTAGTATTATGCATTTGTGTGTTTGTGTGTGTGTGTTTTGTGTGTGTGTGTGTGTGTGCACGTGTGTGTGCATGTGCATGTGCAGTGTGACAGAGGATCTTAACTAATGATAGTGTCATTGAAATGTTTTTTTTGGGGGGGGTCTATAGTAGATGCACGACCGCTTAAATGTTCGAATCTCTAAAGGTCGACTTTTGGAGATCGAACAGTTAAGCAGTCGACTTTTTACAAAAATTTAAAAAAAAAATGCACAAGTCAAAAAAAAAACTAAAGAGTTTAAGCAGGGGGGCAACCCACCTGCACCCCCTCAACCCCCTACTTTAATATACCAACTGCAAGATCGAGCTGCAGTGTAGAGAATGGGAAATTTCCCATTTCCGCACTGTAGTTCACTGAAGTGTAATCTCAGAGTTGGTATATTTAAGTAGCCACGTGGGGGGTGCAAGTGTGCTTCCCCCCCTGCTTAAACCCTTTCTTTATACTTGTTTTTTTTTATTTACTTTTTACCAATTTTGAATGCTTAAGTGTTCAATCTGTAAAGGTTGACCTTTACAGATTCGAACATTTAAGCGTTCGTTCTAGTAATGTTGTGTCTTTCGGCTTTTTCCCGGTTAGGGGTCGCCACAGTGGAACTCCAGTCCTCTAATGATTGGCAGCAGATTTTTACATGCTGGCTTGCCAGGCCTAATGCACAACCTTCAAGTTTTTTTAAAAAATCTATTTCTTCTAAAAAATATTTGTCGGTACTGCACATCTTGGATGCACGAATAAACTGCCCCTTCACTAAACCCTTCTTCTGGTGGAAGGGATGGCCACTGTGAAAATGTAAAAATGAATTAGAAAAAGTAACTTTCCTATATAATTTGGACTGGAAAGTGTGGTTACAATGGTCCTTCATTATTGTTACATCCAAATAGTTGAGCTTGTCTTTAGTAACATTGGGGGTAGAAGATAAAAAGTATGTAGTGGAATTTATGTAACTCATAAACTCTAAAAAAACAGCCACAGTTCCATTCCATAATAAACAAATATCGTCAAGATAACATTGATAGTGAACTATGTATTGTATCCAGTGCATGGAAAATAACAATTTTTTCTCCCAGTGATATAAAACTATATTGGCGTATAATGAGGCGCAAGCAGCGCCCATCGCCACGCCCTTTTTCTGTTTGAATAATTCACCATTGAAATAAAGGAAGTTATTTTCAAGGACAACTTCCATAAGTTCTACAATTAAACTAATAATGTTAGAACTAAGGCCTGATTCAGAGGCTAAAATGTCATTAAACCACTCTAATATAATGGAATGAGGGATACTGGGGAATAGTTCTACATTATCAATAGTTATCATGAGTAAGTCAGGATTGAATAGGCTTTGTTACATTTACCCACAATGTTAGTAAAGACAAGCTCAACTATTTGGATGTGACAATACTGAAGGACCATTCTAACCACATTTTCCAGTCCAACTTATATAGGAAAGCTACTTTTTCTAATTCATTTTTACATTTTCACAGTGGCCATCCCTTCCACCAGAAGAAGGGTTTAGTGAAGGGGCAGTTTATCCGTACATCCAAGATGTGCAGTACCGACCAATATTTTTTAGAAGAAATAGATTTTTTAAAAAAATTTTTTATGAAAGGGGTTATCCAATCCATTTAGTTAATTAGCTGGCTTAGGAAGTGATTGATAACAGATCATCCAAATATTTTCCGTTGCTAGGTACAGGTCTTCAAAGGGTTGAACAGACTGAACAAATCGAACAATTCAACCCATACAATAGTTTTATTCATACATTTTCAGAAGACACACAACAAGTGGAACATATAGTGTCTAAATATTGGCTGGTACTGACATTACATGATGATTTTATAGATATAGTGCAGGAACACCCTAATTTTGTGAGAAGAAGGGATGTTAATTTAAAAGGCTTATTTGAAAGAAGGCATTTTTCAGATTTGTGGCATTGTCTATCAAAATCCGGCACCTACAAATGTGGGGCATGTAAGCAGTGTACCTATATTATAAATGACAGTTCCTTTTATCTTCCATCCCAGAAATTTAGATTTGATGCTGACCATTATTATAATTGTGGGGCAAAAGGGGTTGTATATATAGGATTATGCACGCAATGTCTCAGTTTTTACATAGGAAAAACTGAGAGAACATTTAGGAAAAGAATTTACGAGCACCAATACGATATTTTCAAAAAGAAAGACACAAATGCTTTTTTCAAACATTTAGCCTTTTGCCCCAATATGCAACTTAAGTTCATGGTTCTCGAGCAGGTAATACAGGATGCTAGGGGAGGCGACAGGGAAACACGTCTTGAATATATAGAGCTTTTATGGCAACTTAGACTTAATGCTGCAAGACCTCCGGGTCTTAATGAAAATATTAGTATATCCGGCGTACTTAAACTAAGAAAAGATAGGCTATGAATTTTATGAATTTTATAATCAGAATTTATAATTGTTTTGCATTATGTTTATACTTTTGTATTTTTATATTTATTTACATACATTTTTTGTAAACTTATTCATCCTAGTGGTTTTTAGTAATTTTTAAAAGTTTTTTAATGAGTCTAAGATTTATTGCAAGCATTATTTATGCTCATATAGGAGGTTTATGCATTAAGTGAGGGCATTTTAATTTTAATTTTAATTTAATTTAATTCAACGGAATGTTCAACACATTAATTAGAAATCACGTGATTAATTACACAAGTATTTAAACATTTCAGTTGTATTATGTTTTATCTTGAGAAAGCCAGGTATTTACCTGGCGAAAGTGCTTGATTTATTTTATTTTACTTTGTTGCTTAATAAAGCTGTTTTCTAGTTTATCCAGTTTGGCCTCCTTTGTACTTGAAGTTTATTTTATTTGGCTTGCTTTGGTTCCTTTGGATATACTTCTTAAAAAAAATTATAAAGAATGACAACGTTAAGCACCCTATCTCAAGAATATAGACTTTAATGCACTAACCCCATCCCTATACCCTACTTGTGTTTGCTAGTTTGATGATTTTTGTAATCTTGAAATACTAATCTGCATATATTACACATGTGGATTTCTGAAACTGAAGTAAATCTATGCTCTTTTAATTCTATGGATGCCCTGGAACAGGGTTTGATACAATTTTTCTCTTTCTTTTTTTAGTAACTGAAATAAAATAGATTGGATTTCTTTTTCTTAACTGTTGATTTTTGCTCAGACAAACCCCTTACTATAACTCATTCAGATACTGCATTTCTAAGTCAGTACAGCTCTAGAATTCTTTTAATTTGTGTGTGTGTGTGTGGGGGGGGGTGATTCATAAAGGGATTGAGTGACAGCCCAAACACAGTACTCTAGTACAAAGACATGCAGTACCATGTTGGGCTGTCTCTGTGGCTGTGCTACATGAACCAAAGTAAAACTCACAACAAAATCAGGACCGCTAGATAAAAATCCAATAAAAAAACAAAAAAACAAAGGTTAGACAGCCAAAGCCAAAGTACTCTTTAATATAAACAGCTTACAACTATGTAACTTTGGAGTTGTATGCTGTTTATATTAAAGAGTACTTTGACTTTGGCTGCCTAACCAGTGATTTTTTGTTTTTTTTTAGGCTGTGCTATGGCAAGCCTGGGGAGAGGCTTATTATAATTAGTAATGTGTTTTCTCCCTCAGTACTCCCTTCAGGCAGGCATCTACACGCTGAGGTATTCATAGACTTGCTCGGCCATGTGGATTAACACAGCCACTTCTGTCACACTGCAGAAGTGAGAACAACAATTGTTGCAGAGGTAAGTACTGGGGATTTAATGGTACAATAGAGACAGCCATTGCTGCAGAGGTAAGTACTGAGAATTTAATGGTATGATAGGGACAACTATTGCTGCAGAGATAAGTACTGGGGATTTCAATTGTATGATAGGGTCAGGAGATGTGTGAGTCAGTGTATGGGTGGCACTGCATATGTGAGTATGTATGTCTGTAGTGCAAGGGGTCCTGAGGGGGTGAGGTAGGTGTGTGTGTGTGTGTGTGTGTGTGTGTGTGTGTGTGTGTCAGTTGGAGTGATTGTTATAATGCCACACACTCCTAGACTAATGAGCATTGTCTACATCATTAAATGATGGGACCACTAGCCCCCAGGGATAATTATACTACAGGGATAGGGAGACCACTAGCCACCAGGTAACATAAGACTTGTGTCTTAATGGAACTTAAACTAGTAAGGAGAGCATGGATTGGGTAAACACTAGACACTAGAGATACCAGTCTTATGCTCTAATGGCAGTTAAACCAGTACGGAGATCAAGGGTGGAGAGAACACTAGGGACCAGGGATACTACTTTTGTGTCTTAATGGCACTTAAACCAATATAGGGATTAGGGGGAGGGGAAACACTAGACACTAGGGATAATACTGTTATCTCTTACTTCACTTAAACCACTTTAGGGTCCAGGGGATCAGGTGGTGGCCGAAGCACTTTCCCCAGGGATAATACTCCTGTGCTTTACTGGCACTTAAACCACAATGAGGATCGATGCTGTGTTGATCTGTGATAATTAACTGCAATTCATTGAAATGCAAATTACCAATAATGAGGTCTTTCCTTATTGTGGCTAGCATGTCTTTAAATTGCAAAATACAGTATTATGGGAACAGGTCCTTTTTAGAGCAAGCTGTTTCACACTGGAGCTGTTAATGAATATCAGGGTTTTTTGCCTTCTGTCATTTGTAACAATGTGTAGGCAAATGAGAGTTGATGTATATAATGCAAGTCTAACGGGTATTGAAAATGTTTTGTGACTTTATTTTTAAGAAAATCTCCATAAAATAAACCTAGTAACAAAACAAACATACAATTAACAAAAGAACAGAATTTTTTCTTTAGACAAGTCTAAGTGCTTATCTTGTGAATATGCTCTGCTCAACATCGTGGTTATATGTAGTTTCATTCTGGGTCTGCAGTTTAGTCTCAGGTCATAAACCTGCTGATTAAGTAGCAACCTTTGCAGTCTCATGAGGTTCCAGGTGCTGAGATCTTGTGTATATGTTTTGCATGGGTTTATCATCTGTACCATCTGAGCAGAATTTCTCAAATCATGCACTGTCGCTTACAGTTCCTGTTAGGTTTGTTTTTTGTATCTGTAAATGGTCCTGACCATAAACAACAGGATTATTTTGTTGTGCATTCACAACCACTGTACCATTTTTATGTGTACCAATGTGTATCATAACTGTCTTAACTCATGTCATGGAAGTTATATGTATTAAGATTTGCACATCTATAATGATTTTTTTGAACATTTTAAACATTTCTTTGCTCATAGTTTTATTTCCAGTCTATCCATTTCTCTTACAGCTTCCTTAGAGCATAGTTGTATCAGATGTAATAGGTACAGACTTTTCAAGATACTACATCATTGCTAGAAATATTTGGAATACCTGCTTGCCTTCTGACTTTTGCATTTACATAATTCGTCTGAATTTTTGTATTAGCTTTAGTCTTACATTATGAGCATTGCATTTTAGATTTTTTTATCTTATTTTACGTGTTCTTATCTGACTTATTATGCTGAGCCAGTGTGTTTATCTGTTTTATTAATTTGCTATGCTATTCTTCTGTCTAGCTCCACAGAAACAGATAATTGAATATATTAGCAACACCTTCTTTGGCTTCAATTACCTATGCATCAACCATATGTAATATCGCGACTGCTGCGGAACTGACAAATGCGATACTTCTGTACCTTACTAATAATGCATTACACATACAGCATATGGGACTTGCTTCATCTGAAGATATCCCTAGTTTTTCATCTAGTACATAAAATGACTTTTCATTTGGCAGTGTTGGGACCACTTTAACAACGAGCAATGGGTGCTCTTCATTTTAATCACTTAATTTTAAACCTACAGATTATTGCAGTTGCAGATCTTGTTTTGGTTTATAGCACTACCTGTGACCGTATTATTGACCCACCATGTTGGATTTAACAGTTTCTTAAAGATAAATGGGCTTGCCATTCACTTCATGTTCTGTTCCTTTTGTCTTCTGAAAGTTAGTACATATTTTGGAGGATATGTCTCTGGCATAGCATCAGGACATATAAGCGTATATTTGCCTCACAAACTTCCAACATTTGTAAATAAATCAGTATAGTCAATGCAATGGCACCGGACAGTATTTGGGATGTTCTTGCAGCTTATCAACATAGACATGGACTCTTTCCTTTCATACTGTCAATTTGTTTAACAGTTCCAGATCCTTTCAAGTCAAACAACCAAAAATATTTACCTGGTTAAATGCTATTGTCTGAAATACAGTCTTCTATTTTGTACTTTTTTTATTTATGTTTAAATTGTTGTTTTTAATTATTTTTTACATAAGCAATCAATAATGGAATATTTAAATATATATGTGCTAGAAGATCTACTGAAATCTAAGGACATTAGAGACTGTAAACATTGTAGAGTGCATTTCACATATGGTTTATACAACTATTGTGGGGAGTGGAATCATGATTAAGAAGTTTACTTCAAAGACAAAATGTACAGGGTTTGATTCTCACCTCTGAAAGGGAATTTTGGCTAGGTTTAAAATGGCCTGCAAGGGTAGTCAGCCTAGTGCTTACTTATCACCTATGTCCCTCTTGGATAAGGCAGTTGATGCTGGACATAGAGTTGCCCTGCAAATATAAACCATACAACTTGTAACAATAATGGAACAAGGGTATAACATGGCTAGGCTTATAAAGGCCCTAAGGCTAATAGCCTAGTTACCTCCTATGAGCTGTATTAAACTGAGTGAGCTCTCAAAGATGGTCCAAAGCAAAGTGTTCACCCTCCGTTACCCATACTCTTCATCACTCTTCCTAATTGTCATCCTTGAAAAGCACAGTGTACCTCATCTTGCTTCACATGGTATAAGAAAATGTTGTGTAGTTATTCCCTCCTAGCTTGTGAATATTCTATAGTTAACCTCATAGTCTATCCTGTCCAATATGTACAATAAAACTGTGTATGTGTAAGCTGTTTGCCTTTCTGTTAAACTCTGCATATACTGAATACTTTGCTATGTATCAAAGTTTACTTTCATAACTTGCAGCCATATAATTGTTCAATGTTCCATCTGATGCTCCTGTTGTTACTCCTGTAAATTCTTATATGGGAAAATTAACTGTTCAACAAATTCTGTTATCATGTATATTGTTTTGGAGCTTTTCTGCCCTAGCCTCCACTGAAAATGGGTTCACACCAGCCCAGTGGACTTTCCTGGTTAACAAAAGCAAATAAATAAATAAATAAAATTTAATGGGATGTTGTTGTCATTATGTAAAAGCATTTACAATAACCATGGAATACAACAAAGACTCGTATGGTGGAAGAGAGGATTCCACAGAAGAAGCCATCCATGAGACATCTAAGGATTATACAGAAAGAAATAAAAGAGAAGTGCTAAGACACGAACTAGGATCACAACTCCACACTGAAGAGACCAAAGGGAAGAAAATGACTGAATGATTCTGTGGACAGGATCTTTGTGGCTAGCCACAATAAAAGTGGTTGTAATATCTTTTAAATATTAGATAGTGAGGCTGACAGATATATTAATAAAAAAAGTGCCAGTCTGGAGAAAGGAGACTTATTAATATCTAAAGAATCCCACACCTGCTTACATCTAAAAGTCACTATGATAAATGAGATTCACTCATTATTAAAGGTCTGCGTGTAGTAGACCACAATCAGGATTGTATGGACCCTGCCTTAGAGACAAATTGGACTGTAGAGAACCTTCTTTTTATGTGAGAAGAATGTAAATAAAAACATTTCAAATAAAAAATGTACTAAAACTGACAATGTAGGTAAACCTCCTTTAGTTATTACTGGCAAGGGGGTATCAGAACAACAAGGCAAAGAACATAGTAGAAGTAGAGTGATAGTGATTTAAGCCTGTCCACATAAGATAGCTGTTGGAGGCCATGGATTCTCTTTGTGAGGTATTTCTGTGGCCTTTCCAGTTGGTGCAGGTGCTTGGAGAGGTACATACCAGACGGAACATTATACTCAATTGTAGGTCTAATAAGGGAGGAGTACAGAGAGGTAATAGCCACCTTTTTCTGGATGCAATCCCTTTACTTATGAGATAAACCAAGTAAAAAGCTTTTCTGACCACCACCACCACATGATGGTCGAATGTGAGACTGTTGTCAACATGAGTACCCAGGTCTCTCACCACAGGTTGTGGGCTTAGGGATTGCTGTTAATGTGGTAATCAGTAGGGGCTGTGTTTTTGCCAGATGGCATGATAATACATTCATTTTTTTTTTTTTGCATTTAACTTAACGCCATGACTTTGGCACCAGACATTTGTAGCTTTGAGACCATCTTGCAGTATGTTAACATCAACTGGGGAGTCAATGACAGCACCCAAATTTCAGTCATGTGCAAAGCTGGTCAGCCACAGGCTCTTTGTCTTTGTCTGGACCTCTGAGAAGTATATGCCAAACAGTAGGGGGTCCCAGTACAGATCCCTAGGGAACACCACTAGTGACAGGTCTGCTGTCGGAGGTGGCAGCGCCTATTTTGAGCTTGTGGGTCCTATCTGTGAGCCAACTGGCCACCCATCTGACTAGATAGGGATTAACACCAAGTTGTGTTAGCTTTTCAATGATGCCTGAGTGGGGGGTTGTGTCAAAGGCCTTGGCCAAGTCAAGGTAAGCTGCATGTACTGACTTTCCCTCATCCAGGGCCTTGGTGACAGTCTCAAAGAATTCAACTTGGTTCAGTAGGCAAGATCTGCCCGTGACAAATCCAAATTGGGTTGGGTCAAATGCTTGGAGATTGCCTATGACGTTGTGTATGAGATCCATAATAATATGCTCCATGACTTTACAGATCAGACTTGTCAAGTTGATGGGATGATAGTTTCCGGGGTCAATAGTGGCACCAACGTTGTGCAAAGCAATGACAATGGCAGTTCTCAACTCTGCTGGAACTGAAGCCTGTAGTCAGGCTGTGGTTGAATAGGGTGCTCAATGGCAAAGCTAGTTCTTGCTGAAAATGGTGCAGAATACATGGTGGGATACTATCAGGTCCCATGGAAGCTATGTTCTTTGCCTTGGATAGGGCCTTTAACACTTGATCTACAGGGATCCAAGGTGTGGGACACATAACAGGGATGTCGACTGGGCATTTGGGGGGGGGGTGATAAGGGGATAAAGTTTGTGCTGAACCTATTAGCCATCAGGTTGGTTGAGTCAACAGGATCAGTTTAAGTGGTACCATTAAGTACTAGTTCGGAACAAACTTCGGCTTTGTCATGGAGGTTCCCAACAAAATTGAAGAAGGTTTTCACTAGTGATCTAATTTGCTTGTTGAGGCAGATGAGGGAGTCTTTACGATTTGGAATTTGCAACTTTTTTACCCCTGGACAACAGTTTCTTCCTTTTGTTATAAAGCCTGTTGATAGAGGATGTCCACCAGACAGGTTTGTGTTTCACTGAGGAGCAGGTTTTAGTTCTGTTGGGTATGGCTGTGTCCATGCAATTGTACAGGTGCTTGTATACTGCACTGGCGTACTGTTCAGCATAGTTGCCTGCATCATCTGAGGGGGGTGGTGGTGTGAAGCTGCTGATACCCTTCCTTTTGAGGTTGTAGTCAGCATTTCAGAAGTTTTTTAGCCTGGTTACAGCTGGGGAGGGGTTGGGTGGGATAGAAATTTCAAATGAGACAGACTGATGATCTGATCTCATCAGGGAAGAACATACTACGGGAGTGGTGCAGCAGTTGCTCATCTTGGTGAGAACCAAGTCCAGTATGTTATCTCCCCTTGTGGGGGATAAAACCAGCTAATCTAGTTCATTAGAACTGCTGAAGTCAAGGAATCATTGGGTGGGTACATTAGTGCAGGAATAGTTCACCCAGTCTATGCTGGGGTAGTTAAAATCAACAAGGATCAGGGTGTTAGGGGGTACCTTGGAGTCAAATAGGTCCAGGTAGGAGGTGTGGGTGTCCTGAGACATGGAGGGGGTCTATAGCTTGCTATAACTAGGATGGTTGTTTTGCTAACTGTCAGTTGTACCTGGAGTAATTCTAGTGCATCATGTTGGTAAACCAGTCTGGAGGTGTGCCTGTCCTTAATGAAGGCAGAGACTCCACCACCCTTGGTCTTTCTGACCTCATTTTGGGGTCGGAAAGTGTGGAATGAGGTATAGCCTGGTAAGGCAGGGTGTTCTCTGCAACCCTGAACCAAGTTTCTGTGACTGCACAGACATTGGCATCTTCCAGTGTGAGGAGTGCCTCTAATGAGTACAGTTTCAGATTAAGGGTCCTAGCATTAAGTAGCATGACCTTCAATTTGCTTTTTGACAGAGCTTTTATGTTGGAAGATTTGTCTTTGGGACATAGCCTAAAAAAGGCATGATGGGGGAGGCAAGAGCTTTGGCCAAGATCCAGAACCCCAGGGGTGACAGGTGGCGGCCATCTCTGGCAAAGCATCGTGGCCTGTCGACCATGTAGGCAGACAGATACTGGATCCCCTTAGAAAGACACCAAAAACTAAGCCAATTGTTGAAGTCAAACTTTTTTTGTTGGTATTGTGGTATCATTCTTGGTGAAGGTAGGATGCTGCTTAGGGCTAGGGTCATACCTGCTTGGAGCACAAACTCTGAGAGTTCAGTCATTTCTCTCTTCATGTAGCCCAGGGAGGTACACCTCAAGTCATTACTTATTATGAAGACTATACTTATACCTAGATTAACTTTTATATTTAATGAACTACTGGAAAAGGGTATGGTCCCTAAATCATGGAAACTATTATATGAATCTCCTATTTATAATAAAGGAAAGAGAGACCAGTTGCAAAACTACAGGCCAATTAGTTTAACTTAGAAAAACTTCATTTGGCACAAAAAAAAACTTTATTAGAAACCAAGCACAATATGTAAAAACCAAAACTGCATACGCCTTCAAGGTTTAAAAGTTTTAAACACAGTAAAGAACTTAAATAGTTCATCAATTAGAACATTACTAAATAAAACAATAGAGCAATAGAATGCACCAGAATGCATATGAACTGAAATGAAAACATAAAGCAAAAATAATTCAGTTGAAACAAATGAGTTCATAGAACAACAATAATGATAACAATACTAATTTGTGTCTTTCGGCTTTTCCCCGGTTAGGGGTCTCCACAGCGGAACTCCGGTCTGCTAATGATTGGCAGTAGAGTTTTACATGCTGGCTTGCCGGGCCTAACGCACAGCCTTCAACGAAGGAATGCCCGTTCACGCATGTCGCCACACAGAAGACGCTGTAGCTGAGAATCGAACAGGCAACGTCTAACTGTGAGCTGACAATACTACCGCAGCACCACCACTGCAGAATTTCATTCTTATTAGTATAATGATAACAATATTAATAAGAATGAAAACAAGAATAAGCCAGCTGAATACAAAAATATACAGATCCTAAAATATATGAAATGAGGTTCCAAGATACTTCCAAAGCTGGTATATTAAATATTTTATAAGCAATTCATTATTAAAGTCCTTTGTTTGCAAAGTATCACATGTGAAAGTAAACCTAGCCTCCTTCTCTAATAACATATCAGAAGGATCTAAATATAAATCAGAACATGTCAACACATACATTATAAAGAACCTCAATAAATCCTGATCGCTATTATGACATTTGAAAAAATGTGATACTACAGGGCTGGTAGGAGAATTATTTTTGACATCTCGGATGTGTTCACATATCCTTCTCGTAAGTTGATGTATGGTCTTACCAATGTAAAACGTCTTACAGTGGCAAAGTATCCCATAAAGCACCATTTTTGGATAACAATTAAATACTCCTGGAACTTTCAACAGCTTTCCATTAATGACGTGTGTAGTTTCCTGATTCATGTAACTACAAGTAGTGCATGACTACAAAACCTCACTACTATTATGTGTGTGTACAACTCTGCTTGCTATGCTAGGTAAATTTCTTTATGAAATATTTAATTTCAAATTCTTATATATCATATCCAGTGTAATAATATACAAATGTTTCCACAAGATACCTGACACATTGTCAACAAACAGAGCATAATGAGTCACAAAATATACATCTTCCTATTCCTCTTTATAGTTCCCAAACACACTTTATTTCAAAATCTACCAATTTGGCATTTATGGACGACTTGAAAGAAACATTGACCAAACAGTTAAAATTATTTGAAAAGAAGCTGATTAATTTCAAAAGGCTTCAACTTGAGACCAGGTATTTATTGAAAAATATAGAAAATGACATCATTCCTAAAGGTTTGCAGTTTTGGCGCTTTCCTAATGGGGTTCAGTCAGGGTCAGTGTATATTTTAAAGTTTAAAAAAGCTGGAAGTGACTTGTTAAACAGAATGGTTAAACATAGCATTTAGATAGAACAATGATCAAAGGAAATTGATGGACTTCATTATGAATTAAATTATCATCATATTTTTTCAATAGATCAACAGACCTTGTAATGCTATTTTATCTCAGAAGATAAAAAAGTCGAAGAGTGATATGGACAGTTTTGCAAAGGGGGTGGCATATCCTAAGCCACCCAATGAGTATGAGAAATGTAAATACACCTCTACTGAGAGGCCAATAAGACTACAAGAGGAATATTTTTCCAATGACAGAGTAACTCAAGATAAGGTAGCAGAAGCCTTTTGAGAGCTGAGGCATTCTGAATGGGTTCAGAACAAATTACTTCAATCAACTGAGAATGGAAGGAGATAGGATGATGAGAGAATTTATATCTAACAAGGGGCAAAACCAAAGACGGATTATCACAATCAGAACAATTAAAGGAAATAATGGAAGTTGTTATGACTGATACAGACAATTCATTATCCAGAATTATTATGAACTCGGATCAGGATTTCAAATTGCTCAATGTTTCTGATAAGAACTGTAATGCTAATTTATTACCAAGAGATCAGACTTCCATCTCAATCAAAAGAGATAATATTGCATATGTTTCAATAGATCTTAAGATTTTCACTCGTAAATTGAATCTAACATTATGGTTTCCTGAATGTTATTGTAGAAATGCTCTTAGATTAGTAAGACCTAGCTGTTTCAATCCTCCTTTAAACACTATAGTATTTTGTTATATGAAAGAATATGTGAAATGGAAATTAGAAACCTTTTCAATCAACCTTGCAGGAATGTTTTTTATAATATGACAGAGAATAGCAAGTCAATCTTGAAAGACATATGTAAGGACAACAGCATCAGGATGTTGAAACCCAATAAATAGGGAGGTTTAGTAATAATGAATTAAGGTAATTACAGCAGCAGGATGTCAATTATACTTCAAGAGAAGAATATTGTGAGGTGTCCTAAAATTAAATCAATGGAGCTTTTGTTGCAACAGACAGCATTCATTCTAATATGTTATTTCAATAGCAGATTAATCAAGAGGAATATAATTTTATGGAAAACAGTAAACCAGCAATTGCTCAAATCTTTTGGTATCCCAAAAATAATAAATCTTTCGAAGCCCTCCCTCTAAAACCTTATGGTCAATAATTTTGACATCAATTTTCTTTAAATGAACAGACCTCCTCAAAATATATGATACACTATCCAGATTACTTGTAACATCACCAGACCTGATACTGACACAGCTGCTTTTTTATCAAAGGAGTTCTGATTCATACATATAAGTGCTTAGGCATGGGGATCCATACTACAGCCAAATATATTAGAAAGTGATAGTATTACTAGCTTAAATAAACCCTTTGATAAAGAGGAAAAAAATATTAAATCATACAACAGATCTAAAATTCCTTATATTAAAGGTCACATTAAGAATATCAATAATGAAGGAAATCATGAACTTAAATTAGCTTCTGAAGCCAAGTATAGTTATAAGTCCTTCCTTAGTTACATTAGGAAACTAATTTATAACAGCTAGTAGTCTTTTGAAATTATCCAAAATGGCACCACCCACTGAGACAAAATAGGCGTAGCAAATATACTAGCAGGTAAACAACTTTGTGCAGTTTTTACCCTTGAAACATTTATCTTAGTTCCCCAGAATTCTGAATCCTTTACACTGCCCAATATCACAAATAAAAGGAAATGCATTGAAGGTCAAACCAAAATTATTCCTTTCAAAGGCCTTAATTTGCCTAGATGACTACTAAATAGTGCCAGCCATGTCCTTGTGGAACTGTAGTGGGGATGCCCCTGCACACAGGTCACCCTATAACAGACTCGGGATACTATAGGCCCATTAGCCTGAGTCGCCTGATTTACAAACCCATGAAATGAACCATAATCTGACGTCATAAACTTTGACATCAAAAATGATCTCAGGCTAGACCACATCAGTTTGGCTTAGTCAAAATGAAATCCTGCCTGCTCATTTAGGTAACTTCTATGAAAACACTGTGCAGACTGTAGACAATGGTCATTCTGTTCAGACTGCTTATTTGGATCTGGCCAACACTATCTCCCATGCTGGCATCATTAATAAGCTAAGTGCCTTAAAAGATGATCTGCATGTGAGGTAGATAGCCAACTGGCTGAAAGACAGAAACCACATAGTTAAGATGGCAGACACCTCCTTTGAAAGTATGAAGGTAACAAGTGGAGTGCCCCAGGGCTCAGTACCAGTGTCTCTCCATTTTGAAATTTACTTTGACAGCCAGACTGAGAACCAGGATCTTTGGTTAACTATGTTTGCAGATGATTACAAACTGGTAATATTGTAAAACCTCCCTCTGATATTTTCATAACAACAAAAACTAATCCTCATAAACAAGTGGTATATGGAAAAACAGCTAAAATTAAATGCACAAAAGTGTAGCTTTGCCACATTTGGTAAACAACTTTCTCCCTCAAGGTGCAGAATAAAGCCATTACTCAACTCCAAAATGATAATGTACTCAGGGATCTTTGAACCTGGGTCAGAAATCTTATCTCCTTTGACTACCTTGTAATGACAGTGGTCAGAAAATCCTTCTGCTTAGTATAACTAATATCTTAAAACCATGTTATCCAAATAAAAGCAAGTTATGATCCCTCTTTATGCAGCCCTAATTATACCAAGTTTGAGTACAATGCCCCCTTTGGGATGCACCTTCCTAAACATATTCAGCAACTGGAAAGGACACAGATGTTCATAAACAAGACAATAGTTGGCCTAAGTTACCTGAGCTACTAGAAAAGGCTTGCAGTGCTATACCTTTACTCAATTTGCTGTAGGCTATTGCCAAGTGATATATACCTTATATTCTGTGGTATTAAGGACTCCTTTGACCTCTTATTTCTCCACAAGTCAACTAGATACACTAATATCAGAACTAAATACTTAAAATCTCTATCATCACACAAATAATGCACCGGGGAGACAATTTTATTACACAGAGAGTACTGCACCTCTGGAACAGAGTTCCTCTAGCATTCTTAAGATTAAACCTAGGTGTTTGGGCACCCGGAAAATTACTCTGGGACTGACTTGCTTTGCCCTTATTGTGAACAGGAGTACAGCATGATGGGGGTATTGGCAATGAGGAAATGGCCTTAAGACTCAGTTGCCTTGTATTTTCAATGATCCTGCAAATAGCACACATTTTAGAAGTTAACAAAATAATATCCTTACTAAAGTCCCTATTTGACTCATTTTAATACATATGAATATTTTCACCCCTCCAACCCCACCACCAGAAAAAAAAGATCTATAAAAATGAAATAAAAGTTTCAGAATTTACTATTTGTTTTTTTTTTTTTTTTAACCTGCATTACCATGTCTGGCACTTCTAATAAGAAGACAGCAAAGTATCCATCTGCATTTCATCTCCCCATATAAACAGTTAGCACTTTATAATTTCTTCATTTTTCTGAAGGTTTGGTTGTTTGTGGCCTACTGACAATACCACACAGCCCCTCTGCTTGAGTAATTATGTCAGCTGTATTGTCGACCTGGTGTCTAGTGGTAGCCAGGGCATCAGAAACAAGGCTGACAAACTGCAGTTCCATTGATCAAACTGTACACTTCCTTAAACCTCTTCTGTATTGTTCCTTTACATCAATGCTGCAAGCATGATGCTCGCTCAGATAACTCAGACATCTTCAGTTTGATGATATCTTCCTACATACTGAACTGCTGGATACGATGAAAAATGTGACCTTTTCTCTGAACAGATGAACTCTTCACCGCATCTACAGTCTTTCAAGCAAAAATGTATTAAAATGGTATATACTAGTAGTCTCTATTCAGAACTTTTTAAAGGCTTGCTTTAAAATATGTTATTTGTAGTTCCACAAACTCCAGTTGCCATCCTCAAAGCCTCACACTAGTGGATGAGATTATCATGCACTTAGAGAAATTAAAATTGCAAACTGACTCCTTTTTCATTTTGTGAGAGATGAGTACTTCTGTGATTTCAAATTACAGAATTCAAATATCTGTGCAAAACACCCCTAGCAAAGAATAGAAGAGCAGAAAAAAGTGAACCATCATATATTCCGTCCCACTAATTCACATTAAATATGAAATAATGTTTCTCTTTTTCTGATATTCAGTTGCTATGCCCTTTGACCTAATCATCATATGAAACTAATGGTGTGTAAACAAGGGTGCATGTTAAATGCACTCTAGGCAAAGACAAGAAAATAAAGCTTAAGGCTCCGTCGTGGCAGTATTACATTATTTTTTTCAGAATGCTCATTTATCACTACGCCCACCATGCTTTCAAAAATATCTATATTATCTGATTACCTCATTTTTGTGCTACACTTCACACAACATAATCATAAAGGAAAGCTCAGCTGAATTTCTGCTAGGCAATAAAATGAAGATATAAACATTTATTATTTTGCTCTGTCTTTTCTTGTCAGATGTTAACATCCAGTTAAATACAGTTGTGTTTATTCCTGCCCTAGAATACAAATGTTTGGAACAGAAGCATACAGTTTTCAACAGTTATGAAGAAAGAGTTCAGGAACGTGAACATCTTTCTGACTTTGGAATGAGATGAGACAATGATTTCTCAAAAAACTAATCAGCTGATTGTTATCATAGTTGAGAATGTATACTAAACATAACCAGATAATATACAAATGCACTCCAATGGGTAATAATTGCTGGTTGTTCGCTTTAGTTTTTTTTTCATATGAGTAACAAAAATAAATAAGTAAATAAATAAATAAATAACAACTTTGTTACAAAGACTCATGCTAAAATCTACATATAATCACATAACATTATTTTGCATGTATTTGTTACTTTTTTCTCAGTGGGACCTTCAGCATCTGCTTTGGATTTTGCTTTCTTTCTACCACACAGAAAATTCCAAAAATTCTCTTATGCTGTTTATAACCATTATCTTTTTGGCAGTTTTTTTCCTTAGCTGTTACACACTTAGGTTTTTATTTTACCTTAATCACTGTTTATAATAGGTACATAGGAGATTACTAGGCTAATAGCCCTAGACCCCATACAAGCCTAGCCAAATTCAACCCGTGTTCCCTTAAGGGTCTAGAGATATGTGTAATATAATATATCATATTATATATAATAATATTGTATGTATGTATATATATCTATATATATATATATATATATATATATATATATATATATATATATAGTTAGTTAGTTATTTTACACTCTTGCAACACACCTGAGTTTTAAATGGCAGACTCAAAACACACATTTTTTTCATACCGTTATTACCATAAAGTTTTGGTATGACTCCCCTGTTTAGCATACTGGTGCATGCTCATACACAATCATACACACACATCCACACTTTTATGCATTGGTAGTTTACTTCATCCACTGTTTTGTGTATTTTTGCATGTTTTTTGTACTGGTTTTCATTGTATAAACATTTTTGGGGGGCTGTAAACATGAGAACTTTCATGACAGGTGTTTTGTCTCTCATCTGCAAAGCACTGTCATTTTTTTCTGAGCTGCAAATAACTTGCTTTCTATGCACACTAATACATATGGATGGATGCTCATTAGATATTATTACACAGATATATATTTATATTTATAGCCTTCTAATTAGATAATCCCCCAGATTCTCAAAAGCTTGCATGGTGTGCAAGATTGGGGCAGGAACCCAAGCAGGCAATATGTACGTCGTGCGATCCAGGAACAGCCTACAGGGGCATGCATGAGCACTCCTTCACTAATCTTGCATGGACGAAGCCCTTGTATGCAAATCACCCCATTTGCAGGAGAAATCCATGCAAATGAGGTGAATTTGCGATCCAGAAAGCTTTTGACCATCCGTGCAGGACTATTGCAATCAGCAGAAATGTGCTTGGTTAGTAACCGAGTACATGTCTGCAAAATCCAAAACAGAGCTATGACAGCCCCAAATAAAGGCTGCATATCATGTAGTAAGCATGTCAATTGCCAAGTATAAGGCCATTGGCATTGCAAACAGTAAAAAAATTGAAAAAATCAACATTTAAATCCTATTAGCCGATCCCGGCTGTTTAAGTGTAGGGCAGCGGCGTGCAAATGGGATCGAGGGGAAAATAACATAACGAACATAAATTAAGCATTCTAACTAAAATCAGTATTCTGCCATGCTAGTCAATGGTAGGCAGAAGACAACATGGCCAGTGAGTAGTGGTTGCTATGGGGGGAGGCTCAGTGTGAGACATGTAACTATGCATTAGCAGGCAATCCTATGCAAATGATGGGAGGGATAGTGAATCCCAGTTTTCCCCAGGATGTGAGGCAGGTCCCAACAATGTAAGAGTATGAATAGCTGGGTGCAAGCCTAGGAGGTAGGTGACATCATGGGGGTGTGTGTCAGGCATACTGTAAGTGGATTGGAGCCCTGTGGCTCGGGATTGCTCCTAGCTAAGCACAGCTAAGCTAGGGGGTGTGTCTAAACCTGCCTAGCAGTCTTTACAAAGCCTAAGAGGGTGTGCATGGTGTGCACCGGGTCGTATAGGAAGAAAAAAGAGGTTAAACCAGGAAATAGCAGCAGTGTGCACATTTGAGCACTTTGTTTACACGGTGCGCACACAGGCTTAAACAGGAAGGCAATGGGAAGGGAAAACAACAGTAGAAGGTAATCAAGAAGATCTAGCTTAGCTGGCAGGTGAAATGTATCAGAATCAGCCAATTACACAGGCAGCAGACCAGCCCGGCCTGGAACACTACTATAAACTATGCAAACACCTTCCCCTCTGGTTTTTCCTACGATCTACACCACCGGTGTATACAAGCGGGGAAATTTTAACTAAAAACCTACAAAATGAGAAGGGTTGCAGCAGGCAACATAGAACAACATGTGCAAGAGGCTGAGGGTGGTGAGGATGTGAATGCTGCCGAACAACCCACAGTGAGCAGACATAAAAGAATGTACAGACCCAGGGTAACCTACCAGGGGCTACATGAGCTGGAGAACGTGGAGCGCTATAGGGTGGGCAGAGACCTCCTACAGCAATATGTTGAGCTGTGCTGGCCACACCTGTCACAGCATACTGACCGAGGGAAAACCATCCCAGTGGTACCAAGGTATGTGTAGGTCTAGGTATACTAGCCACAGGTACCTCCCAAAGCACAACTGGGGATATCATGGGGATCTCACAGGCATCAGCATCCAGAGTATTCCACCAGTTCCTGGATGCCATGTCAGCACATGCCAGTGAGCACGTATATTTCCTCAACACCCGTGAGGTGTTGACCAGCAGTATGCGTCTCTTCAAATAGCAAAATACCCTTGGGTAGTGGGTGCTATAGACTGCATGCATGTATGCATCAAAGCACCACCTGGTGAGCAGGGTAGGGCCTACATCAACCTCAGGGGCGTCCTCTCCATCAACTGCCAGGTCATATGTGATGCCCAGGGCATTATACTGAATGTGTGTGCAGGCTGCCCTGGAAGCTATGAAGATTCCCCCATATGGCATCTGACGTAGCTGTACCAGAGATTTGCCAATAGGGACATCCCCTACAGCCACCTAGTGGGGGATGCTGAGTACACACTGGAGACGTGGCTGATAACATCCATCAGAAATGCACACACACCTGAACAACAATGCCATAATGAGGTACACGCACATGCCAGACATATAATAGACCATGTGTTTGGGATGCTTAGGTCATGGTTCCAGTGTCTGGACATATCTGGTGGAGCCTTGCAGTATTCACCAGCTGCATGTACCCAAATTGTTATGGTATGTGCTATGCTACACAATATGATCCTGCAGAAACAGCTGCAGCAGGAACAGCATGGGGCAGGGCCACACAGCCCCCCACCAATGCCAAGGCCTGCACAGGCACAGAGTGACCTGGAGGAGAAACAACCTGAGCCTGCCCCTGTAGGCAGAAGGAGGCATGCCCAGTATGTTCTGGCCTTGGCAAAGAGGCAACACATAAAACATGCACTGGCACAGTAGGGACCCAGGGAATGACACCTCTCTCTGACTAGCACATACAGTAAAAGGGATGCCAAACATGACACTACCTGTGCTCAACCATATATAGGGAATGTACTATGTGCATCCAACATAGGCAGCCCACCAGCACCATCTGCAAGCCTGGCATGCCCACAGGGTAAGTCAATCATCCTACCAATTGCCATATGGAGTAGAATGTGTCGTTACCTGTAGCTATGGTATGGATGTGAGCATGCAAGGGAAATGGGAGGCTGGATGTTATAGCAGAAGACAGTAGACACTGATAGTGGCACCATGACATATGTAACACATACTGGAGTCACCATAGTAGCCAGTACTACACAGGGTGACAAAACCCACTGCAGGAAATGGGCTGAACAACATGTGTGTCCATATGACCTAAACATGCCAGTCAGGACGGTTCACATATCTAACAACAGCATCAGGCAGCAGGTCAGGTGTAGACAAACCCAAACAGAGCCTGTGCCATGACCCCAGAATGATGGCTGTGGTTAACCTCCCCCCCAAGCCTACACAGACAGACCACAGCAGGGCAGGCAGTGGGATGTCAGTTCTAAAGGGTAGGAAGTCAGACAATAACATCTAGGGCAAACAAAGCCATGATCTGTAGTACACTGTTATGCCTCTAGCCAGCATGATAGGTAAGATTACAGACTGAAATGGAGTACCCAACATACCAGTACAAGCCAAGCAAATGTGTACAAGTGTCAGGTGTGCCCCCTCATCCTATGTAGACATATAGTAACTGTCAGGTGTGCCCCCCACAATCCTGTGTAGAAATGTAGAAATAGTCAGGTGTGCCCTCGCCCCAACCTACATAGAAATATAGTAACAGTCAGGTGTGCCCATCCCAATCCTGTGTAGAGCTATAGAAACAGTCAGGTGTGCCTCCCCATGCAGAAATGTAGTAATGGTCAATGCCAAATGATGGATGGATACCCTGCAGAGAGCATGCTACATGTTGGGGTACAACACAAAGGTCAGCACTGCAGTACAAACTACCCGGACTTGACCCATACATGCAATGCAGATGGCCATATTGGGCATGTTCAAACACTTAGAGAAATGAAGGCAATGTAAGGTAACAACATACTGAAAGGTCATACTGGGCATGCTTACACACTTAAACACATGACAGTCATGTCTGCAAACACCAGTGGACCAGACATATCTGGCAGTTGCAGTTGTTAGTGGAGACACCCATCAGTATGTACCACTGATGCCTTACACATACAGTGGATAGGAATACAGACATATATGTAAGGACAACGCACTATAATAAGCCAAAAGTAGAGGGATATAGATGTGCGGAAGTGGGTGACTGTGACAAGGAGCCATCCAGGCCTGTCCCACCCAGCACACAGCCAAAAGGCTCCAAACACATGAGGTGCAGATGTCACTCACTGCAGATACAAGCCACCAGTATCTGTCAGCATTACAGACCATGTGGTGCACGTGCCAGTTGTGCAACATGACTGTACAAGGAAGTAGTCATCTAGCAACTGTATACATGTACCTGTGAAATATGACCCCGTGTGTGTCCGCATGTGGCATGTCAACCCCTACATGAATGGGTAATGGCCCATGCACACACACTGTCCTCCCCATAGCCCTACTATAACAAGCCCGCTGAAGTCATCCAATGTGAAATACACCTTTGGGAGAGTTGTAGCCCAGTAATCTCTGTAGTGTGTCCTATAAGTGCATACCACTGTAGTGTGATAAACTAGTTAGGTAGGAGTTCTATCCCCAGACATGGCGAGTGTTTGTTTTGTGTGTATGTATGCCGGTCAGTGTAGAGTGCAATGCCTTTTTAGGCTAGTCGCACTCCCCACAATCCAAATGCTCAACCTTTGCAAGGCAGCTGATGTCATCCACCTAGTAATACACCTCTGGGAAGCTGTAGCTCAGTAATGTCTGTAGTGCATCCTGTAAGTGCGTACAGCTGTAATGTGATAAACTAGTTAGGTAGGAGTTCTATCTCTAGACATGGCAAGAGTGTGTGTGTCTGTCTGTGTAAACAGCAATGCCTTTTAGGCTAGCCGCACTCCCCACAAACCAAATGCTCAACCGTTGCAAGGCAGCTGATGTCATCCACCTAGTAATACACCTCTTGGAAGCTGTAGCCCAATAATCTGCATAGTGTGTCCTGTAAGTGCGTACTGCTGTAGTGTGATAAACTAGCTAGGTATGACTTCTATCCCCAGACATGGCAACTGTGTGTGAGTGTGTATGTGTTTGTCTGTGTAACGAGCAATGCTTTTTAGGCTAGCCACACACCCCACAATCCAAATGCTCATCCTTTGAAAGGCAGCTGATGTCATCCACCTAGTAATACACCTCTGGGAAGGATGTGGCCCAGTAATCTCCATAGCGTGTGCCATAACTGTGTACTGCTGTAGTGTGATTCAGAACCCTGGTAGGGCTCTATATCCACCCATGGCAGTTCTGGATGTTTTGTGTGTGTTCCACTGTCTGTGTAGGGAGCAATGCATTTTAGGCTAGTCACACTCAGTACATGTCAAATGCCCTACTTTGTCAATCCTGCTGATGCCAGCCAATGTGATATACACCTTTGGGGAAGGAGTACTGCAGTAATCACCGTGGTGCATACTCTAACTGCGCTGTGCTGTAGTGTAACAAACTAGTTAGGTAGAGGTTCTACTCCTGGACATGACAGGTGTGTGTGTGCATGTGTGTTTGTACCTCGTAAGCTGTGTGGAGGAGGGTGTGTGTTTGTGTGACACCTGGGCCCAATGTATAGTGGGTTTTGCAATTTTCTTATATGGTAGCCCTAGTACATATCACAATGTCCACTGTATAGGGAAAGCAGCTGTGAAATAGCTGAGAGGCTGGGGTGCTTATCCATACCCATACATGTGACAACAAGGCCAGACAATCACAGTTAGCAACCCCAGTATTACCCAGAGCACACTCTCAACCCATGTCTCATACACACACACATGGCAAGGCAACAGCCAAGATGTGTGCAGTACATTGCATATTGGCAATTGATAGTACCAATGGTGTGAATGCAGTGGCCTACAGAGGCCATGGCACCCTGTCCAGCAGTACGATAGGCACCTAATTGCAGACCGTGTGCCTTCAGTATGTTACCCACCGGATGCCTGCAACAACTGTGGTTCCATCAAATGTAATCCGCAAAGGACATACCATGCCTTACACACATGCCCTGTATGGACAGATGCCACTGACACCAGGGAATACCTGTAGTATGCTACCAATGTAGGTGCCGGACCCACCAGCTGTCCATTACCTGGCTCCCGCCACATGAGGGCAGGACTGTCACATCTGATGATTACATTCTGTGTACAAAACATGGGCCAGACAAACCAACTACACTTCCACATGCCACTGTACATGAATGTGGGATGTGTGCACATCCCACACACCGTCCATGTCATGAAGTATAGAACACATACATGCCAAGCATTCCACAACACTGGCCATGCACAATAGTAATCCAGGAGAGTGGATGGTGTAACTATACAAAACTGTGTGGTCCATTCTGGACACTACATTCCTTAGCCATAATGCAGACCATTCTCATGGGGCCTGGTGCCAAGGTGTACCCCTCACCTAGCCTTGTACAGACATCTGGGACAATCAACCACTACACATCCAGGAAGCAATGCACACTGGTACTAGCACCCTGTGTCTGTGTGTGTGTGGTGTATGATGCTTCCAACCACAATCACACCCAGTACCACACCCAGTGTCATACTGAAGCATGCTCTCTAATGTTAGATGCCATCACATACCCTTTGACCATAGAACCCCAGGATAACCCCTGAGGGCTAATTCATACCTATGCATTACTGTATTGTGTCAAGGTAACTGGTTAAGGAGTGTATTCATTACCCTGCCAAGTATGACAATGTGCATGAGTCCCTTACAGAGTGTGGCTGTGTTGATGCTGATACCTCTTCATGTGGATAGGCTTGTGTGCTACACCTACTGTGTCACAACAGTGTTGCAGATGTCCCTCACCAGCACATATACGTCTGGACAGCTCACCAATATGTAAGCCATGTGGCGCATGCAATAACTGCATACACATGTGGTAGCTATGCATAGCAGTCAGGTGTTTGAAACCCTGTACTGGTAGGTGTTTGACACAAACATGCTTACATTTTACTCACCCACACCTTCCCTGACATACTTTGTCTCTGTCTGTCCCAGTCACACCCTCTCTGGTGGATGTGGGATGTACTTCTGCTTTGCTAGGCAGCAGCTTGTGTTTTGTAAGTGATGATCATGATCAGCTGATGGCCTCTGCACCAATTGCAGTCCTCCTCTAGCTGAGTGCATGTGGAACAGCTGTGGTAACATTCCCATAGCCAATTGCATGGTAACACACTCCAATATCTAGGAATATAATTTTGGTGTTGTTCCTTTACATCCACTGTGGGCAGGAACTAGAACTATTTTTTGGCGAAATGCAGTCCAGATGGATTGGAGATTTACCTCTAACAACTTACACTGTGGAAACAGGGCAACACACAGGAGGGGGTGTGCCTGGCCTGACTACAGACTGTAAGTGCTGCTATACTGCATGTGGAGTAATGTTGGTTTAACAGTGTGTGTGTGTGGATATGGCTGTCCTACATGTTGTAATACTTGCCATGTCAGTACTGCATTTATGAGGAATCCACATCTGCAGGGTCATCTGCAGACTGGGCAGTTTGTTGTGCCCTTGGTGTCATGTGTTACCCACACAACACGTATCTGTGAACTGCAGAAGGTAGTGTGAGGATTGCAGTCTGTAGATGGTGAAAGCCCTGACAGTTACGGACTTCATATACCTTATAAGACACATGTTGCAACAAACCCTGTTACAACGGTACATGTATAAGGTTAACACAGCAACATGTCAATATTGGTCCTGTGTATGTGCTTCCAGCCACAACTCTGCCAACCTTTGTATATATGTCGTGCATTAAGAGATGCATGTGTGCTGTACACCATCATAAGTGTCATCATATCTGATAGCAAGCCAGGGAGATATCAGACTACTACACCTGTTATGTACAGTACGGGTAATATTTGCCAACATTGCAAGGACATTCCGTGGTCATTTGTACAGTACTGAGGTCTGTGTAACTATGGTGACAGTCGACAGTATGTGTATTGGGAACATGTTCTTCAGCCTGTGTACAGACTGTGGTAGATGTCATTGTTATAGGTCCTGTCCTATCTGATGTTACATGCTGCTCCACTGTATGTTACCATATTGGTTCACATGTTTGTAGGGCCATACACACACATGTCCCATACCACAGATAGACAGCAGACCACAATGTGTAGCAGCACAGTATATGTAGGGTTAGTCTGTGAGTGGCACATATGAGGATGTTGTTGAACAGATATTCCATATACTGTACTTTTATGCTAGCTTACCATATGTGGCTGTGGCTGTGTTTACATTGGATGTGGGTATGCACATTCACACAGATGTATCTTACCCTGTGGTGTGACATGCCTGCAGAGCCTGCTATATATGCAGGTACATGTGCATTCCCTATAGGAGATGTTGGCCAGTGCTGAGCCAGTCTGCCTGTCACCTGCACAGTGCATTGTTACATGTCTAGCAGCTTAGTGTACTTATCCAGTGAGATGTCATGTGGAGATACTTGCCGGATGTACCGCTGCCGGGTCTCCCTTAACAGTCATGTATGTCAGACAGAGCAGAGGGATGCTGTACAGATGTATGTCACTATCTAATGAGTAGTAGGTAGCCATGGCACCCCTGTACCAGCAGTATTATGTGACAGGGGTGTGTGAATGCATACCTATGGTGGCATACGTATACCAGTCGTTATGTGTTATACCCATCTACATGGCTGTTAACATCCATATTGTCATTCATGGTACACATGTTTAGCACTAAGAGGTTTTGTGTATACCTCCGAACTGTAAGGAGTGTTTCAGAATGTCCGCATATATTGGCCAATATCTGAGCTGCAGTCCATGGGGGCATTACTTGCTAGCAGTGGTACTTTACCAGGATGTCCTTAGGATATCTGTCAGTAGCCAATGGCACACATGGAAAGCAGATGTGACCTCCCACACAAACCATGTCTGTGAAGACAATCACAAATACAGTAGCAATAGTCTACCAATATACCTGCTATACACACCTGACATCCACTTGCACTACGACATTGGGACTTTAGGGGCTTGGGTAGGTCTGCAGTCTGTGTCCAGGACATATGGTGAGGACATCTGTACATATATACATCCAGATATATATCTAAGATTACACATATACATATCGACATATATAGATGGGTATGTATAAGTACATAGATATACATATATACACCCAGATATATACATATACAGAGCAATATATGTCTACACATATACAGATAGTGATACATATGCACATAAATGTATGGATATCTATAGATATATCGACAGTAGTAGGTATATCGGTATAGATGTGTATGCACATATAGTCATACCTATCTAAATATATACCAACACAACTAGGCATATCTGTGCACATAGGATGTGCATACATATATAGCTATATACACATATCTATATGTACATATACATATATCTATATATACACATATGTATAGATACATATTTCTAGATATGTACATATAAAGAGGTACACATGGCCATCTCTATATATATATATATATATATATATATATATATATATATATATATATATATATATATAGATAGATATATATATATTTATATATATGTAGCAGTATACAGATGTGTATGCAGACATATGTATGTGTATACCTGTGTATGTACATGTAGACATCTATACATCTATATGTATACAACCATATACCTGTCATGAGTAAATGTCATGGTTGCGTCTACCCTCCCACATGTATCCCACCGTATGTATCTGTTATATGTACATTATGATGAAACAACATATGTGATGCAACAGTGATATTAATGACAAAGGTTACATAATTTAGGATGTAAAGGCAAGTGTTTAATACCACTCAATATGGGTAATGGCAAGATGTATTTGTAACACAACAGCTGCCCTCACAGTGGACATGGAGTAGTGGTCATGTGTTGCGACTTTAGTGTAAAGGGCCCTGAGTTCATGACCTGCAAGGGCTGCTCATTTTGTTGCTGGCCAGAACAAAGACTGTTGGATACAGAGTGGTTAAGGCAGTGTTTGTGCAATGTAGGCCACACACATCAGTATCACAACATAGCTAGGTAGGGGTCTAGTCCCAGTGCTGGCAAGTAACTGTGTGCGTGTATATGGATGGGTCTACATCAGGTTGCAGGGTATACACACCTCAGTGAGCCACCTGTCCATATGGCAAAGGCAATACCCGGTATAGTAACCTGTGAAATGTGTTCGACTGTACCCCAGATATGTCACTGCCATGGTTTCAGCACAATGACATACCCCATTGTGCATTATGACTGCAGACCATCCTTGTCCTGACACATGTACACCTACAACACACCTGCATATCCGTTTAGAGACCACAACCAAGCAGTGTTACTAACAGCTAGAAGGCATCATTGCTGGACAACTACTCTACCTGCCAATTATGACTCACACTCTACTCCCTACAACATGTTACACTGCAGGACTGTTATACACTGGTGTACACTCACCCTGTGCATCAGAGCCATATCAACATGTCCTTGCATCGATGGTATGGATGACAGGGATGGGGCACAGGTATCTTCATATGCACAAGGTGTGGTGTTGGTCTGCCAGAGGCCAAGGGTGGGCCATACATTTACCACCATGTGTGTGGATAAGGGGTGTATTTTATGGAGCTGGCTGAGGTGATGTGGTGTGTGTAGGTATGAGGTGCCCTAGGTGTGTTTGATTAGTGTGTGGGTATGCATGCACATAGTTCTGCCTTGTGGCTGCCCTACACAGGTGTTTATGGACAGTTGCAGACCATACCTGGCAGGGTGTGCAGTTCACTGCCTCTGGCCATAGACACGTGGACTGTGCCTGCCAGGGGTTCTGTGGGCATGTGTAGGTACAGGCATTGAAGTGATACCCTCACCTGCTGATGACATTTGTCCACTGGTACCACATCCCTCCTGGGACTGGCCAGGACCATGTGCATGTGGCCTGCTGTGATGTGGTGTGGACAGTACACCCCCTGCACTTCTGGGGCTGCTACTGCCACTATGGGAGCCCCTTGGTGTCCTAGCATGCCCACGCTAAGTGCCAGCTGTTGGTGTTGCTGGGCCACATCCACGTGGGTATTGCCGCATCCTCACAACATGTCAAAGCATGGACACACCATGGCTGATGAAGGCCATCAGCTCATCATGCCATCTATCCGCTTGCTTATTAGAAGCATGGATGGCAGCCACCACTTCATGGAGGTTGTCGTCTACAGTAGCAAATGCAGACCTCTGCAGCCAAAGGCCCTGTCTGCTGTAATGCTTAATACGTGCCTGCACTGCCATTACAGCCTGAAACATGCATCTGCTGGTTGCAGCTATGTTGCCTATGCCAGGGGCATGATGTCCAGCGGCGCTACCATGAGCACCCTGGGACATCTGCCTATGTGGCAGCCTGCCAGACATCTGGCTATGTCTGCTGTGACTGGACACAGTAGGCATGGTTACCACACTTTCCTGTGCAATGTCACTGAAAGCCAGCTGTCCCTCTGCTATGGTCATTGGTGCTGGGGTGTGTATAGGCACTGTAACTATGTGCAGGGGTGGGGTGGCTAAAAGGGAGATGTCAAATGTATGCACCGTGTCGGCCCTTGACAACTCTACCTGTGCCTCACCATTATCATCGTCATCATCAGTGTCTGTATGGACACCTACTTGAGAATGGGTGCAGGAGGGACCCTGACCCACCTCGCCACCTGTGGGGGAAAACAATAACCACACTTTAAAACCTGTACAGCATTGCTTAACAGTACACAAACACACACACACACACACACACACACACACACACACACACACACACACACACACACACACACATCTCCGTACTACCTACCTGTCCATGTCTTTACAGACAGCCCCATGTATATGTCCATGTGTTACCCCATCCTGCATTACACTTGTTGACATACACACATTGCTACCACTCATTAACATCACAGTCTTTTAAATGCCCACACAAGTGGCCACAACACAAGGCCTGTTGCTACATTACCTGCCTGACCTGTGTGTAGTGGAGTAACATGGCCCCAATGCTGTCATTCGGTATGCACCTTTTGTATGACTGGAATGATGTGCATGGCCCCAATATGTGTTGGCTACTATGTTGTAGCCATAATACCTCCCACTGGTTTGTCATGTGTATGTAATGCTCAGTACATGCAGGATATGCTGCTCAGTCGGCCCATCAAGTGCCAGCTGTAATATGTGTACACACTCCCTGGTGTTGACTACTCCTTCCCCAATGCATCTGTAGAGCTGCATAGATGGGCTGTAGGTGACCTCTCCACTGACAGCAATATTAAGTGTGTACCTGGGGTCTACCTTCCCTCTGGATGCCTGATCCAAGCTACAGGCCATATTATACTAGTTGCTGTCTTGTGAGTACATGACAGGTATTCCTAGTGTGCAATGTGGCACTCCATGTCCATGTACTGCATGGTCCCAAAGGGGAGAACAGCCATATGAACACCCCACAATCACACATGTGCATACATGGCAACACACACAATCACACACATGCACACAAACATCATACATGCATCTACCTCCCACCACTTCGCCAGAGTTACCATGCAGGCAAACTAACTAACCACCAGGATGCACACACACACACACACACACACACACACACACACACACACACACACATATGCAGGTGAGGATGCACAATGATCATACACACAGTCCTTTAATTACCCATCTGCCAGCATGCAGAACATATGGTACAGAACAGCATGCAGTTTAGCTATGCTCACACCATGCTAGTAGTGGTATACATGTGTATGATGTATGTGCTGTGACTAGATGATGCCCCTTCCCCTGGATACCTCTGCACCCATGTACACATTATTGCTGTGCACCTGTTCTGCATCCTGCCATGTACTGTGCCCCACAACTCACAGGTGTCCAACCCATTGTGGAATTTGTAGTACCATGTTAGTTATGCCAGCTGTACCTCTCACAGCCCCTATGAGTTTCAGCAACACATACCTGGGATGATATGTGGACTGCTGTCATTGGTGAATCCCGGATGACTGATTTACAGCTGTCAACATCAATAGACCATGTATGGCGACTGCAGAAATGCTTACACTGACAACCATCACAGCATACCATGGGTAAGGGGGGTGTACACACTGTTATTGCTTTTACACACACATCTGTAATCTGGCATGGGACCATAGCACTGCAGATCTTAGCTGTACACACACCCGGTATGTAACATATGTCCTGTACATTCACATGCAGCGTCTACAGATTGTGGTAGGTGTGCAGCTGCTGATCATGATGCATACACACCATGTGGGGATGTGTGTGCACACCCTTATCATGATGGTTTATCACACTTATTGTTGTGTGTACTACAGCAGTCACTGCTCATGGCAGGGGTATACCAGTGTGGGCCTTCCACAATTGTCATTGTATGTTCAGCATACCCTACACATGCCCCCCTATTCTGCATTTTTGCAAGGTCCACTCATGTGCACATCCCATGGTGTTCACACAATGTCATCACTATTGCAGTGCCACAGGTTTTGGACCTGACTATATGCAGATAGAGACATTCCTACCATCCTTAGGATCCCTGCTGCAGTGCACTGGTGTTTCATGCTGAGACCCCCCCCTCAGCATTTATGCAGATGCATAACAGGTAAGCCCGACACATATGTGTCAGCTTGCAGTGTCCCATACACTGCACACCACATGTTGCAGGCTAGACACAGCTGATAATGTGGACTAGTGTAATGCTGTATGCCATAGTGTATCTCAGCAGCAGTTGGCATGGCCCTACAAATTTCTACACTGGTGTTGCACTGTATATGGGTGTTGTCCAGAACATGTCACTACTGTAGGCCATATTTACCGACAATATGTTACCCCCTGTGGACACATTTCGCAAGGACAGGATGTCAGTTGTCATGCAGGTGTGTGACATACCCTTTCAATAGCCCATCATGTCCGCCCCTGTGAGACCATGCATTTCACAGCAACAATACATGCACATGTACAGCATGCATTCAGGGTAGGTGTGTTAGATGTGTGCATGGAATATTACATCACCATTACATGTCCGGTGTGTTGGCATACATCTACATAAGACATACTCACCAGCTTCAGGCTGCTGCATTACTGTTACCCCAGAGGGACCTACATAAGTGGATAAGAGATGCAATGTCAGTGCCCACACCTGTGGCACTGCTACAGGCTGGGTGCAGTAGTACCATATATCTACTTTAAATACACACAATTGTTGCCTCACAGCAAGAGGTTCTCCTCCTAAATAGATATATACTGCTCACTCTCTGTATTACATATGTATACATATATAGACATACGTATATATAAATATCCACATGTATATATATATATATATATATATATATATATGCAGACATCCATACATCCACATGTCATTAGCTATATTTACAGCGATATATATATATATATATATATATATATATATATATATATATATATATATATATATATATATATATATATATATATATATATATATATATATATATATGCCTGCATATACATATATACATATATATATAGGTATGTGTGTGTGTGTGTGTGTGTGTGTGTGTGTATGTGTGTGTGTGTGTGTGTGTGTGTGTGTGTGTGTGTGTGTGTGTGTGTGTGTGTGTGTGTGTGTGTGTGTGTGTGTGTGTGTGTGTGTGTGTGTGTGTGTGTGTGTGTGTGTGTGTGTATATATAATTGTATATATATATATATATATATATATATATATATATATATATATATATATATATAGCCTATATTATAAGCAGATCTATATCAGCACCAAATGATCCTATCTATGAATGTGCAGCATTTCCATTAAGGCAGGATCCGAGGTTGTTCTTTATGCAAGGCACAGGTCTCCTCTGTGTATTCGACACAATACAGAGTATAGGACAGTGATTTTAGTCTGTCCACATAAGACATGTGCTGAAGACCCTGAATTTTCTTTGTGAGGAACCTTTCAGGTCTCTCCAGTTGTTGCAGGTGCCTGTTTAGTTACATACCAAAGTAAGCACTGTACTCTATTATTGGCCTGAAGAGGGAAGAGTAGAGTGGGGTTATAACCTCTTTTGTTCTGTAAGCTATGCCCTTGTTTATGTTGTTAGTAATGAAGAAGACCTTCCTTACCACCGTGGAGACATGGTGATTAACAGTGAGGTTGCTATCAACCTGTGTGCAAAATCTTTCACCACTGATTTAGAGCTTAGGGTGTTGCTATTAATATAGTAACCTTCAGGGACAGCTTCTTTGCCAAAGGGGACAATGATGCATTTTCTTTCCTCCTCATGGATGAGGCCACCATAATCCAAAACAAGAGAAAAGTAAGGACAGTCCCTTTCTAATTTGCACCTGTGATTTCAATACAATTAAAGCCATTATAAAGGAGAACTGGGCTATCCTCACTTACAATCAGTAGATTGTAGGGGTTTTGGGAGAACACCCTACCTTTGTATATAAAAAAGCAGATGCATATGTAGCTATGTGAAAAAGAAAATTATGGAACACCAGGATGACATGATCACTAAAATATGTCTGCCACCTAACTGTACTTTCTGTGAATACTTGATGGAGTACGACTCATTTGAGTTCTCCTAACTTAAAATGTTGGTGAAATCTTCAGCAGGTGGTAACTGTAATACTGAAAAAGTTGTATATAGGGCCACATGCAATGACTGCCCTAGATTTTAGATAGGTACGATTATGAATAAACTGAAAAGGAGGCTCTCTGGTAATCATTCTAACATCTGACGTAAATGCCAGAAGAACACCTTATCCAAACACTTATTAGACCACCCCAGACACTCTGGTTATAAATTTATAATTCTGGACTGTGTGTAGATGGATGAGCTTGAAGGTGATGTCAATGGTGTGCTGGAGAAAAAGGAATTATGCTGGCAGCTGAAATTAAATGCATTCAGAAAACCAGGACTTAACTACTGTTGCTCTGTTAAGAGTGTGTGGAATTTACGTAAACTGTCACACAATCTCTAAAGGCTGTTTTTCTTTTTATTTAGGGAATTTGTGAGGAGAGATTTTTATGTACTAACGGTACCAAACATACTAAAAAATAATAAAAATGATGTGTGTGTGTATGTGTATATATATATATATATATATATATATATATATATATATATATATATATATATATATATATATATATATATATATATATATATATATATATATATATATAGCTCTGTATATATATATATATATAGATATATATATATATATATATGTATATATGTATATACATATGGGTCTACTTCATTTGATCGAATCCCATTTGATTGAAAGGTCATTTGATCGAAAACCAGTATTCAAGGCATAAAACTGGGATATGTCCCCCTCCTCAATGTCGTGCGACCCTGGAGTTGATATATATAGTTGGGGGGGGGGGTACTGTACTTTTTGTTTTATTTTCTTCTTTTAAAGGAATCTGGGTGGGGGCTTCACAGCCCACACCCCCCTAACTATATATGGCAACTCCAGGGTTGCACGACATTGAGGAGGGGGACAAATCCCAGTTTTATGCCTTGAATACTGGTTTTCGATCAGATGAACTTTCACTCAAATGGGATTTGATCAAATGGTCTTTCGATCATATGAAGTTGACCCATATATATATATATATATATATATATATATATATATATAGATATATATATATATATATATATATATATATATATATATATATATAGTTGGTTATTTTACCCTCAGTTCTGATTTAATTATATTTAGTACACTCCTGCAACACACCTGAGTTTTAAATGGCAGACTCAAAACACACATTTTTTTCATACCGTTATTACCATAAAGTTTTGGTATGACTCCCTGTTTAGCATACTGGTGCATGCTCATACACAATCATGCACACACCTCCACACTTTTATGCATTGCTAGTTTACTTCATCCACTGTTTTGTGCATTTTTGTATGTTTTTTCTACTGGTTTTGATTGTATAAACATTTCTGGGGGGCTGTAAACATGAGAGCTGACATGGCAGGTGTTTTGTCTCTCATCTGCAAAGCACTGTTATTTTTCCTGATCTGTAAATAACTTGCTTCATATGCACATTAATACATATGGATGGATGCTTATTAGATATTATTATACATATATATATTTATATTTATAGTATTCTAATTAGATAATGTTTATGTTTAGATAGCTATGTGTTTTTTTCTTATATCTATCTAGTTAGCTCTTTTTACTTATCTACCTATGTATATGATTTTAGTTCTTGTCACAGACCTGATGAAGGCTTTTTTGCACTAGTTAGCTTAAAGTAATTTTAGTTAAAAGTCAGTCTTTTTATATGTATGTTATGCTTTTCTTAATACCTGATTTTGGAATGTGGGTTATAAATAGATAGCTAGTGTTTTCCTTAACAAGGATTTAGTTTGACCTAATCAGTAGTAGTGTGTGGTGGTGTGTACTTGCTGTTCTTAAATGTACTTTTATGGTCCTGTTTATACTGATTGCCTGGAATAGGCTGGTTTCAAATTAAATAATGCATATATTTCCACACCTACTCCTAAGCGCATAAAAGCTGATATTTTTGCCATAGTAAAGTATTTCTGATTTTTATTTATTTATTTATTTATTTATTTATTTTTTGTTACTGAGAATCACTTGTCTGTGATGACTAAAGGCTTGTTGCTTTGGAACACTGCCTGGGTTTCATGATTTTTGGAAATTATTCTAACTGAGCTCATCATCATCTTCTTTTGGCTGTTCCCGTTAGGGGTCACAACAGTGGATCATCTGTTTCCATTTCTTCCTGTCCTCTGCATCTTGCTCTGTCACACCAACCAACTGCATGTCCTCTCTCACCACATCCATAAACCTTATCTTAGGCCTTCCTCTTTTACTGTTACCTGGTAGCTTCATCCTTAGCATCTTTTTCCCAATATACTCAGCATCCCTCCTCAGCACATGTCCAAACCAATGTAATCTTGCCTCTCTGGCTTTGTCTCCAAACCTTCCAACCTGGGCTGATCCTCTAATATACTTATTTCTAATCCAGTCCACCCTCATCACACCCAGTGCAGATCTTAACATCTTTAACTCTGTCACATCCAGCTCTAACTCCTGCCTTTTTGTCAATGTCACTGTCTCCAACCCATATAACATAGCTGGTCTCACTACCCACTTGTAGACCTTCCCTTTCACTCTTACTGGTACTCATCTTTCACAAATCACTCCTGACACTCTTCACCACCCACTCCATCCTGCTTGTACTCTCATCTTCATCTCTCTTCCACACTCACCATTACTCTGAACTACTGATCCCAAGTATTTAAACTCATCCACCTTTGCCACCTCTACTCCTTGCATCCTCACCATTCCTCTATCCTCCCTCTCATTCACAGACATATATTCTGTCGTAGTCCTGCTGACCTTAATTCCTCTTCTCTCTAGAGCATATCTCCAGGGTCTCCTCCACCTGTTCCCTACTCTCACTACAGATCACAACATCATCTGCAAACGTCATAGTCCACGGGGACTCCTGTCTGAACTTGTCTGTCATCCTGTCCATCACCATTGCAAATAAGAAAGGGCTCAGAGCTGATCCTTGATGTAATTTCACCTCCACCATAAATGCATCCATCACTCCCATCGCAGACCTCACCACTGTCACACTACCCTCATACATATCCTGTACCACTCTTACATAATTTTCTGACACTCCCGACTTCCTCATAAAATACCACAACTTCTCTCTAGGCACCCTGTCATATGCTTTCTCTAAGTCTACAAAAACACAATGCAACTCCATCTGACCTTCTCTGTACTTCTCCATCAACACTCTCAGAGATAACATTGCATCTGTAGTGCTCTTTCCTGGCATGAAACCATACTACTGATCACTAATCATCACGTCCATTCTTAACTTAGCTTCCACTACTCTTTCCCTTAACTTCATGTTGTGACTGATCAATTTAATCCCATTGTAGTTACTACAGCTCTGCACATCACCCTTATTCTTAAAAATCAGTACGAAACACTTTTTCTCCATGCCTCAGGCATCCTCTCACTTTCCAAGATTTCATTTAACCATCTGGTTAGAAATTCCACTGCCATTTCACCTAAACACCTCCATGCTTCCACAAGTATGTCATCTGGACCAACAGACTTTCCATTTTTCATTATCTTCATAGCTATCTTTACTTCCTCCTTGCTTATCCATTGCACTTCATGATTCACTATCCCCACATCATCCAACCTTCTCTCCCTATCATTCTCTTCATTCATCAACCCCTCAAAGTACTCTTTCCATCTGTTCAACACACTCTCCTCGCTTGTGAGTATGTTTCCCTCATTATCCTTTATCACCTTTACCTGGTGCACAACTTTCCTAGCTCGGTCCCTCTGTCTAGCCAATCGGTACTGGTCCTTTTCTCCCTCCTTAATGTCCAGCCTTTCATACAACTCTTCATATGCCTTATCCTTAGCCTTCTCCACCTCTCTCTTTTTGCCATGCACCTCATCTCCTTATACTCCTATCTACTTTCTTCATCTCTCTGACAATCCCACTTCTTTGCCAACCTCTTTCTCTGTATACTCTCCTGTACTTCCTCATTCCACCACCATGTCTCCTTGTTGTCCTTCCTCTGTCCAGATGTCATACCAAGCACCTTTCTAGCCATCTCCCTTACTAGCTCTGCTGTAGTTACCCAGATATTTGGTAACTCTTCACTGCCACCCAGTGCCTGTCTTAACTCTTCCCTGTACTCCACCTCACAATTACCCTTTTTCAATTTCCACCATTTAATCCTTGGTGCTGCCTTACACTCCTCCTCCTCTTCTTGATCACCAGCATCATACTACAAGCCACCATCCTATGCTGCCTAACTACACTTTCCCCAGTCACCACTTTACAGTCTCCAATCTCCTTCAGACTGGCTCTCCTACATAAGATATAATCTACCTGTGTGCATCTTCCTCCATTCTAGCATGTAACCCTATGCTCCTCCCTCTTGTTAAAATATGTATTCACCACAGTCATTCCATCCTTTTTGCAAAATCCACTATCATCTGACCATCTGCATTCCTTTGCTTAACACCATACCTACCCATCTCATCCTCATCCCCTCTGTTCCCTTCACCAACATGCCCATTGAAATCTGCTCCAATCACCACTCTCTCACCCTTGGGTACAGTCATCACCACTTCATCCAACTCAGTCCAAAATGTTTCTTTCTCATCCATCACATACCCAACTTGTGGAGCATATGCACTAACAACATTCATCATTACACCATCAATTTCCAGCTTCATAAACATCACTCTATCCGGCACTCTTTTCACCTGCAAAACACTCTTAGCATACTGTTCCTTCAGGATAACTCCTACACCATTTCTCCTTCCATTCACACCATGATAAAACAATTTGAACCCACCTCCGATACACCTAGCCTTACTCCCCTTCCATTTGGTCTCTTGCACACATAATATACCAACCGTCCTTCTGTCCATCATATCGGCTAGCTCTCTCTCTATACCAATCATACTGCCAAAATTCAAAGTTCTGACCCTCACTACCACAGTCCTAGCCTTTCTCCTCTCTTCCAGCCTTTGGCCATGCCTTCCCCCTCTTCTCCTCCTTCGGCCAACAGTAGCCCAATTTCCGCCAGCACCCTGTTGGCTAATAGTATTGGTGGCGGTTGTTGTTAACCCGGGCCACGACCAATCCGGCATGTAAATATTTACTGCTGTCCTCATGAAATGATTTGGCAAAGTTTTATGCTGGATGCCCTTCCTGATGCAACCCTTCCCATTTATCCAGGCTTGGGACCGGCACAAAGAAATGCACTTGCTTGTACATCCCCAGTGGCTGGGTTATTGTAACTGAGCCTATCAATGAAGTTTTAATACTACTATTTTTTCTATTTTTTTTTTATTCTCTCCTTGTAAGTCAGCAACCATAATCTAAGGCTGGGATTCAATAAAGGAAAATCTCGTGTCAAAGTAGTGTAGCAGCTGATATATGGAATATGGACACCAAGACATCCAGTAAACAAGGCTGGGGGTGTCCATGAGCCTGCCAGGACTATTCTGACATGGACACAACTGAATAATGCTAATTACCTCATTTGCTGGTGAAAACAATGCAAATGAGGTGAATTAGCGATTCAGTAAGCCAGGCAGACATCTGTGTCAGAGCAGTGTCCATTGCAGAAATGTATTCGGTTACTATGTACATTCCTGCAAATATCAAAATGGGGGCATGACAGATCAAAGTAAAGAACGTATTATGACTATAAGCCATACCAATGGCCAAAAATATGGCCATTGGCATGAAAACAGTTGCAATATGAAAATCAATTTTTTTTTTGGCCAGTTTCAGCCATTTAAGCATAGCACACCGGCACACAAACAAAATTGTGCAGAAAATAAGAAATAAAATGTAAAAAGACAATTTTAAGTGAAAACTGAATTCTGCCATTATAGTGGGTAGCATGCAGAACCAAAACAATAACAGGTAACACTGGTTTCTAAGGAGATAGGATCCAGTGTAGTGGTATAATAAGGGACTAAAGCAGTGTGGTATGCAAATGAGATAAATTTATTGAATAGCAAAATGGAGACCATGTCTGCCTACACCTAACCGTGTAGGAGCTATAATGCTGCAGTGTAAGCAGGAGGAGCAGCTGACATGAAAAGAGGGTGTGTTATGTTTGGTGTAAGCACATTGGAGCTCCGCTGCCTCTATTTGTGCTTAGCTAAGCACAGCTAAGCAAGGGTGTGTGTCCGAGTTAGTTCATGAAATGCTGAGCATGTTCACATCCCTTGGACGGTCCTTTCTGCTTAAACCTGTTTACTATAGCTGCAGGGGGTTGCATGGCATGCTGTGGAGCTTAGACAAAAGGGAAACAATAAAAAAAAAACAACATGAACCAGCAGAAGTGATTACATTTGAGCAGTGGGTGTGCGTGGAGCACCGTGGGGCTTAAAGGGGAGGGAATGGGAAGAGAAAAAAGGGGAAGTAGCAGAATAAAGGCACTCAAGTACAAATAATATAGCTGCCAGGTGGAATTTATCATAGTCAGCCAATCACACAGGCAGCGTCTGCAGCACAACAGTATAAACTATACAAACACCTTTCAGTCTGTTTTTCCCACAAACTCTGCACCATTGGTGTACACACTCAAAGGAATTTTAACTGACAAAATGTTAGGGGCTGCTGTCATTTTAATACATCAGTATGTACTAGAGGCTGAGGGATGTGAGGAGGATAATGCTTACAACCATCACAGACTGAGGAGGAGGAGGAGAAGAGTTTTCAGACCCAGGGTCACCTACCAGGGGCTACATAAGCTGGAGATACTAGACCACTACAGGGTGGACAGGGACTTACTTCAGCAACTCTGCGAGCTGTACCAGCCTCATCTCAGACTCAGAGCTAAGAGAATGGAACCATCCCCACTGAAACCAAGGTATTTGCAGCCTTAAGAATACTAGCTACAAGTACCTTCCAAAGACCTATTGGGGACATCATGGGGGTCTCACAGGCATCTGCATCCAGAGTACTCCACTAGTTTCTGGATGTCATGTGAACACATGCCAGTGAGCACATATATTTCCCCAGCACCCGTGAGGAGAGGACCAGCAATATGCATCGCTTCCACTGTGTAGCAGACTACCTAAAAGTACTGGGTGCCATAGACTGCACACACATCCACATTAAGGCACCACCCAGTGAAGAGGGTAGATCCTATGTTAACCGCAAGGGCTATCACTCCATCAACTGCCAGGTTGTGTGCAATGCCCAGATCATTATCATGAATGTGTGTGCTGGCAGCCTTGGTAGTTATCATGACTTCCATATCTGGCATGCCTAACAGGTGTACCAGGCATTTGCCAGTGGGGACATCCTGTATGGCCATCTGGTGGGGGATGCTGGCTATGCACTGGAGCCGTGGATGATGGCACCCATCAGAAATGCACACACACACACACACACACACACACACACACACACACACACACACACACACACACACACACACACACACACACACACACACACACCCTGATGAATGCCATAATGAGGCACATACACAAACCAGAAACATTATAGAGCATGGGTCTGGGATGCTCAAGTCATGGTTCTGCTGCCTTGACATATGTGGTGGAGCCATGCAGTACTCTCCAGCTCTCCAGCCACATGTGCACACGTTTGTAGTATGTGCCATGCTACACAATATGATCTTGTGGAAACAGCTGTGGCAGGAACATCACAGGGAAGGCTCACACAGCCCCCCCATAATTGCCAAGGCCCTCACACACAGGAGGACTAAGAGGAGGAACCCCCTGAGCCTGCTCCTGTAGGCAGATGGACACATGCCCAGTATGTCTAGACCTTGGCAAAGAGGCAACACATAGCACACACATGGACACTGTAGAGTCCCAGGGACTGACACCTCTCTCTGACTCACACACAGTAAAATGGATGCCACACACATCACACTACCTGTATCTTACCATGTATAGGCTGTGTACTGCGTGCATCTGACCGAGCCAGCCCTTAAGCACCGGCCTCACAACTGCCACAGGCACAAGGTAAATCAGCCTTCTTAACAATAAATGAATGGAGTAATATGTTGTGGTAGCACAGTTATGGTGTCGCTCCATGCATGCAATTGAATGGGGTGGCCTACTGGGATAGCAGCAGGCAACCGACAGCTATGTGGGACAACAGGGAATGTCTGCGCAATACTGGCTTCCAAAGAGAATTCAGTAGTCCCCTAGGTGACAATTCTCACTGCAGTATATGTGGGGGGCTAACAAACTGGGGGGTCATGGGTCACATTCATGGATGTCAATGTGGAGGTCCCATACTCACCCCCAGCTACACCCAGCAAACCAGCCGTAGAAAACCATAAAGAAATGTTTGGCAAAAGCCCACAAATGGGGACACTAATGAAATATGCCCATACAGATTTACATAGTGATATCACAGCAAGTCTTGCAGTTGCAGTAAGGCTCTAAAGGGTAATAAGTCTGAAACCCAAATGTCTGTCAT
Organism: Protopterus annectens; assembly: GCF_019279795.1. Classification (NCBI taxonomy): domain Eukaryota; kingdom Metazoa; phylum Chordata; order Ceratodontiformes; family Protopteridae; genus Protopterus; species Protopterus annectens. The sequence goes on from NC_056726.1 coordinate 707,095,662, forward strand.
TACAATCCAACCTGTGGTCTTTAGTGATATGCCTGTAGTCTCCAAGACAGGCACAATACTATGCTAAATGGAACCAAAATGTAAAGGGAACATCAGCACAGTCCATGCAAATGTGGACAGTTGACAGATGTGCCACCCCCCACACATCCATGTTCTCATAGAAATGCAGTAACAGTAATGTTTGTAGAGTATAAGCAGCAGAGCACACATTCCCAGGGCTGTCCCAATCAACTTGATAACTTGTTGCATACCCACAATATGCAAGGATCAATGAGCTATGTATATGTGTGGTCAATACTGTCAGTATGTGGCCCGCACTTACTCTTGGCTGTCGTGTCTTAGTGGCCTAGATACAGTACTGTGGTTGACAGGGTCTATATTCCAAGAACTGCAGTGCCAATTATTCTGCATGTCAAATACAGCTATGGTAGGAGCTGTACACACTGTCCTGATGCCCATATCTGTTACTGCAGGAAAATTGGACAGGTCAGGGACAGGGGGCCACACATATGGACAGTACACAGCTCAGAGTAACCTTCACTGTGCCTAGCATACCCCTCAACTGTACAGACATTTTGCAGACTGTCCAGAGGTTTGCATCATATTCATGGTCTCTTTACCATGAAATTGTGGTTGCCTGGCAAGTCATTGACAGATCCCAAAAGAGTAAAGTTAGACAATAATGACAAATTGTAGTTTCAGACTTCATACCCTTAAGGAAAATGCATGCTAATGCAAAACTTGTTATGGCATCACCTTTCTAGATTTGTAAGGCCAATAGTTAACAATGGCCCCTGTATGTAAGCCTTTGTCCCCAAATTACTTATGGCTTTGTCCAGATGTCTGTCTTAAATAGTCGGGAGGCATGGTGCCTAGTAGGACAGCAGGTACCTGAAGTTCAGTATACTTCCAGGTCATAAAAGGCTGCCAATTTACTGTGTTAGCACTGACAACATGTCACTGGCCAACATCCATACCCCTGGAATGACAGTTTGTCACAGAAGGAGCAAAAGTATGCCTTGCATATCTGTTCTGCTTATCCTAACATTGCATTTGCCTGCCAACTGTTTGCAAAACAAAAAAGGGTTTTATCAAAACATCAATGGCAGACAGTGGGGAAGCAGATGTCATACCCCTAAGAGAAAGCAAGCAAATACCAAACTGGTCTCCCAACTGTCTATGTGTGGCAGAACAGTATTAACACCCTGTCCCCATGTGTGTGCCTTTGTCTGATTGTCATATATGGGCCTGTCCAGATGTCATTTTGTGATGGTTTGACAGCTAGGCCAACATGTAGTCTCATAATAACATATAGCAACACAAACCATCTGAGGACCACAGCAAATGTAGTGGTGCAGTGATGGACAACCTGCTAAATAGGTACACTCAGAGGCGTGAATTCCACATCTTTGTGTGTGATGTTGCGGCATTTACCCCACTCACATCAGAATAACAAATACATAATAGCAGCCACCATGGGCAAAGCCTGTGACTGGACTAAAGAAGGACAAAGAGGCACACATAAGGGGAAGGGGAACCACTAGCTAGACAAATGGAGAATGTGCACACCAGAACAAATTGTGCAGCAACATAGGTGCTATGCAGTGTATGGAGTCAGTAAACATCACCTGCAAATACAAAACACACACACATGTCAGTGGAAATCTGCAACACAACAAAAACCCAAACACAGGACACCTCAGAGGCAAAAATACATGAGAACTCCACAAACATGCATACCACATACCATGCAGACTCTACACACCAGGGTCTTGCAAACAATAAGGCCTTACCCCAAACCCCAAGCACCTGCCCAACACAGATAGGATAACAGCACTGTCCCTCTACCCTGCTCCATACAGACTCTGCTGAGGTGACCTCTGTCTGCCATACAAAGCAATCCAGACCCTGCCTTGATGGGACTGTGGAACATCTAGACGTCAAGGCCCACTCAAGCAACCTGCAGGTGCAGCATCAACTTGGCCTGTGATATCCGTACGGCTTGCTGGTGTGACAGATATGTGTCCTACACACTCCCATATCTGTGGAATACACTCCCTGTCCACATCAAGCCAAGTGACTCAATACCCCTAGTAATGTGCTCCCTGTATAAGTGCATGAGAAACATAAAATACAGTCCTGTGATTCCACCTGTGTCCCTGCTGGTCAGGGCTCTGTGCTGATGTGTCTTAACATGGGCTACACTCCTACCTGCATGGGTTATATGGGCTTCAAGCCAATACCCTAGTAATGTCATATCAACCTATCAACCTATACACAACTGTCTGTCAGTAGTTCACCACAGTATTCTGTACTGCTCTGCCACTGACATAGCTAGAAGTCGCACAGTGCTATGTGGAATATACTACACATATAAAAGACATTTCTGCACAGTAGAATGCACTCTGTACCCACACCCATACCTCTCAACGTCTGACAGCAAGACATCTGGACAAGGTCATAAATAAAACTGGGACAAAGTCTCAATGATAGGCACTCATTGTTAATATTGCCCTTACAAACTGAGAAAGTTGCTAGAATTATTGGTTTTGCATTAGCAGGAATTGTCTGAAGGTTATGAAGTCTGCAACACTAATGTCTGTCATTAGTTTGCAACTTCAGTCTTTAATTATTTGCAACTAACTTGCCATAAAAACACAAGTTCATGTGACTGGACGAAACATCTAGACAAACACCTGGACAGTCTGCCAAAAACTGTACAGTTGAGAGGTATGATATGACTTTTTAGGTACAAAGAATACCACACAAGCAGGAGATCTCCAGCCAGTATATCATCAAGTGGCTGGACTGTTTACACAGCTCCATCAGTCAACCGGCTGTAGCCACACCTCTCAAATGGCCTTTTTAAGCAAGAATGTCAATAGTTGGGTAAATAATATTGGTCTGTGCATCATACATCTTGTGTTCCTCTGGTAAAGCACTGTGATGATCTGAGGATGTCTGTCACTAGGTAATGACACAATACATTCCAGTGCCAGACTTTAGATATGGCAGAACTTGTCTGCTAAAACAAATCCTGTACCTCTAGCAACCTCCTGTTTACTTCTGACAGGTATGGCTGTAGCACATAAAACCCCGGACCGGAGTACAACTGTCTCTGCAATGGAGTCCCAATCTTACTATAGAAGGTCATACTGGGCATGCTCCTACACTTAGAGAATCACAGCCCATGTCAGAACCCATACTGGACGATATAACTGTATTGTGCATATAAGTCTTTGCATACGGACAGCTATGTACACCTTAACTGTCTCTACACACACCCATCAGACAGGATCACCCTCAGCTAGCTGTAGGTAGCCCATATGTGATATATCTGCCCCTGTTGCATGTGATACACAGACATATATATGGGAAACATATAACAATATGTCAAGCATACATACATAGACATGGGGAAGAGAGAGACAGATGGCGATAGAGGGAGAGAGAGACACAGGGAGACACACACACACACACACACACACACACACACACACACACACACACACACACACACACACACACACAGAGTGAGTCATACACAAGGATACCCTGAATGGCATAGAGTGATGTCCTGCTGCAGACAGTGGCATACTGGTCATAACCAGCTGCACATGCCAGCATGAATGCGAGCTCCATTATGTAATAGTGCTGAGGTGGGGGTTATAGTACCATGTCACTTGCCTGTGTGTGTGTATGTGTGTGTGTGTGTGTGTGTGTGTGTGTGTGTGTGTGTGTGTGTGTGTGTGTGTGTGTGTGTCTGTAGGTTTAAGAATTAAGAGGCCATTCCCCCTCAGTACACTTCCCATTCCCCTACTTTTGCTGATGACATTCTCCTTAGAAGTACTTTTGGACACCTCTTAGCCCTATAAGCTCTGTAGCTCATGTGATAACTGTGTAACACTATAGTACAGATAACTTGATAGGTGTTCTAATCCCAGTTCTGACAAATATAAGTGCATTTGTAGTTTTAGGCCAGTACACTTCCCAGTGCCTTACTTTAGCAGTCCTGCCAATGTCATTCCCCTTAGAAGTACCTTTGGATAGCCCCAGCCCTCTAAGCTCTGTGGTGCGTGCAGTAACTATGGAATAGTATAGATACAAATAACTCGATAGGCAGGAGTTCAGTTCTCAGTTCCAGCAAATGTGTGTATGTACAATTGTTTGTAAGTATGTATGTTTGTAGGATAAAGTATTTTGAGGACTTTCCCACCCACAATACTCCCCAGTGCCATACTTTAGCAGTCCTGCTAATGTCATTCATCTTAGACATACGTTTGGACAGTTATCAGCCCTGTAAGCTCTGTAGCATCTGTGATAACTGCATAACACTATAGTATAAATAACTAAATAGGCAGGAGTTCTATTCTCAGTTCTGGCACATGTGTGTGTACAAGTGTTTGTAGGATGAAGTATTTTAAGGACTTTCCCACTCACAACACTTCCCAGTACCCCACTTTAGCAGTCCTGCTGATGTCATTCACCTTAGAAGTACCTTTGGACACTTGTTAGCCTATAAGCTCTGTAACACGTGAGATAACTGTGTAACACTATAGTACAAAAAAACTACATAGGGAAGGGTTCTATTCTCAGTTCTGGCAAAGGTGTGTGCACAAGTGTTTGTAAATGTGTATGTAGGATGAAGCATTTTGAGGACTATCCCACCCACAACACTTCCCAGTGCCCCACTTTAGAAGTCCTGCTGATGTAATTCACCTTAGAAGTATTTCCAACCCACAACACTTCCCAGTGCCCCACTTTAGAAGTCCTGCTGATGTCATTCACCTTAGAAGTATTTCCCACCTACAATTCACAGTGCCCCACTTTAGCAGTTCTGCTGATGTCATTCCCCTTAAAAGTACCTTTGGACACTTGTCAGCCCTTTAAGCTCTGTAGTGCATGCGATAACTCCATACCACTATAGTACAAATAACTAGAGAGGTTGGGGTTCTAATCCCCATGCTGGCAAATGTGTGTGTGTGTGCGCGTGTGCGCGCGCGTGTGTGTGTGTGTGTGTGTGTGTGTGTGTGTGTGTGTATGTGTGTGTTTGTAATGAAACAGTTTTAGGCTATTCCCAGCCACTACACTTCCTAGTGCCCTACTTTAGCAGTCCTGCTGATGTCATTCCTCTCAGAATTACCTTTGGCCAACCCTTAGCCCTATGGGTTGTGTGGCATGTGCAATAACTATGTGACAGTATAGTACAAATAACTAGATAGGAAGAGGTTCTATTCTCAGTTCTGGCAAATGTGTGCATGTGTACAAGTGTTTGTAAGTATGTAAGTTCATAGGATGAAGTATGTTGAAAACTTTCCCACCCACCCTACTTCAGCAGTCCTGTTGATGTCATTGCCCATGAAGTACCTTTGGACAGCCCTCAGCCTATAAGCTCCATGGCATGTGTATTAACTAAGCAATAGTATAGTACAAATAACTAGATAGGGGTTCTACTCTCATTTCTGGCAAGTGTGTGTGTGTGTGTGTGTGTGTGTGTGTGTGTGTGTGTGTGTGTGTGTGTGTGTGTGTGTGTGATGTTTGTAAGTGTGTATATTTGTAGGGTAATGTATTTTGATGCCCTTCCCACCCATTACATTTCCCATTGCCATACTTTACAAGGGCGCTTGATGTAATTCACCTTCGACATAACTTGGGACACTGTTAAATCCTATAATCTCTGTGGTGCATGTGATAACTGTGTAACATTGTAATACACATAACCAAATAGGTAGGGGTTCTAAACCCAAAACTGGCAACTGTGTCTGTGAGTGTATGTGTGTGTCTGTGAATCACATCCTCTGGGGGTGTGGGTTATACCATTTTGAGACATGTACCACTCAGTGCACTTCACATTGCCCTACTTTACAAGGCCTGCTGATGTCATTCACTGTAGATGCACCTGTATACACTTGTCAGCCCTTTAAGCTCTGTGGCACGTGCAATAACTGCAAAATACTAATAATTAGATAAATAGGCATTCTACTTCAATACTGACAGCTCTAGCAGTGTGTGTGAAGCATATCCTTTGTGGTTGTTGTGTGTGTAGGTTATACAATTTTAAGGCCTGCTGACCTCCTACCCATGACATTACTTTAAAGAGCCCGCTAATGGCATCTACCTCACATGCACCATGTCACACTATACAGCCCACATCATTCATCTGTACATGGAATATCTAGATGTTTGCAACTTATAAGTGGTCTGTGTCCTCTAACAATGAGCATTCCTGTGATATCATTGCAAAACATGTCACAGTTACCATAGTGACACACATACCAGCATCAGGCATCACACCTGACTGACACATCATGCTGCTACAAAGTCTGTCACTCTATCACTTTTGCAGGTTTGTAGGAGCAGTAGATGAGACCAAGTGCTATCTCTGGTGGGTTATCCCACCATCCATGAAGGCATTTGCAAGATTGCTTGCTGTAAGATGTGTGTCATGTCCCAGGCATATAATCTATATGGAGCATGTTATGTGTACATAGCACTATAGTACATATAATTGGATAAGTAGGGTTACTAATATGTCTATCGACAACTGTGTATGTGTTTCTGTAGGCACAGACTGTGGCTGTCTTTACTGTGTGTATATGATAGCTATACCATTTTGTATGCCTCTTCCATCCTGTGAACTCCCCCATTGCCGACCTAGTTTCAGCCCATACAGATGTCATCAACCGCACAAGCACAGTTACACAGTTTCTAACACCAAGCCACTGTGGTGCATGCAATGGTGGTATCATTGTGTACTGTACATAAATAGATGGATAGGACAGCTACTCTGAGAAGTGTCAACTCCATTTGCATGTGCATCTCAATGCATGTCCCCATACAGCTGTGTGTGTGTGTGTGTGTGTGTGTGTGTGTGTGTGTGTGTGTGTGTGTGTGTGTGTGTCAGATGGCTCTACCATGTTAAGGGCCTCTGAACCCACCATTGCCAATCCTAAGAGCCCCTGCAATCATCACCCACATGAATAGCAGTGGCAGACACCAATCCATATGCTCACCTGTGAGGCAAAGACAACATATGTAAATGAATACCCTGCAGTGTTATGTTTGCTGACACACACACACACACACACACACACTCCTGGTAACATCTGTCACAGCTTTGCCACCTATGGGCTCTTCAGGCCAGACCTTATCATAGTTCTGACTGTCACAATCCATCTCTTTAACAATTACTGTAAGGCCCTCAACAAAGGGTGACAAATCCTACTGTGTGATGGGCCTATTAGCAGATTGGTAAGTGTGACCAAGACCAAGGCTATTGGAGTGAGCTACACAGTGTGACCAAGTGCATATGCAAGTACTGTAAGAGTTGACTTACTGCTATACAGACCGAACATGATGGCAAGGTTTAACGATATGTGATAATAACTAATGAAGGAATAGGAGAATACTCTATCACTGCAGTACCTGCACAGTTAAGACTCACAGGGATTAATTTCAGACAACATTGTAGGACAGTCTGCAATACATACAGGAATCATGTAAAGGTGCATAGCTTTATAAGATGATACCAGGCTATTGCACTGAATGCCCTCATAAGCCTAGCCCAGACATTCACCCATGTCCCTTCAAAGCCAGCACTTGTTTCCCCTGTCCAGCTGGGACACACGTGGGATCTCATGGGTGTCCTTTCCATTCCCCATGCAGTCATCCAGCTTCTTCTTCAAGAGGGATATACATGTACTCTGCCAGACATAGGGAGGGAGTGTATTTTACAGACAGTGTATTGTGCGGGACACTGCACTATCCTGCCAACAACTTTACATGTCACAGACCAGGTGAGGGCCTTGCATGCATATTGCTTGAGTGGGGTTTGTCTTACAGATATGCAGAAATGACATCAAGGCTGGTATGGAAATGGCCTTGTATGCCAGACACAGGTCACCTATGATCAGTCTGTATGAGATTGAGTACAGGGACAGGGATTTCAGCCTATCTGTACAGGATAGATGTTGCAGACCATGGATTTGCCTGCTCAATAACCTCTGTGGTCTCTGCAACTGCAGCATTTGCTTGGCAAGCTGCATGCCAAAGGAGCCATTGTATTTAGTAATGCATCTGATAAGGGTGGAGTACAGGGATGTTGTGGCCTCCTGGTTCCTGGATGACATACCCATATTTATGAGGTAGGCTATGTAGACAGCCTTCCATACAGAGGTACACACATGGAGGGAAACTGTCAGGTTGCTACCAACCTTGGTGCACAAGTTGCCTCACACCTGATTGCATGCTCAGTACATTGTTATTACTGTCATAATTAGTGAGGATGACATCTACTACAACAGGGAAAATGATGCATCCCTTGGCAGTCAATTGAGGCAATGCTTCTTGCACCAGTCATTACTTTGGGTAAGGGCCTCTTGGAGGATGCTCACATCAGTAGGGGAATGTAAGACAGTAGCCAGCTTGCAATCTTCTGTAAACCTGGTCAGCCACAGACCACTGGTTTTGTCTTGTACCTCAGAAACATATATCTCAAACAGTAGAGGCCCCCAGACTGATCCTTGGAGTACACCACTCTGTAAGAGTCTGTTACTAGAGGTGGCTTCCACTACTTTGACCGAGTGGGTACTATCATTGAGCCAGTAACCTACCCATATGGTAACATACAGGTTGATGCCTAGCTGTATAGGCTTATGTATCATGGCTGCCTGGGAATTATTGTGCAAGATTTGGGCTAGGTGAAGCTAGACAGTGTTCATCATCTTTCCCTTGTCCTTGTGTTTGTTGACCGCTTCAGAGAAGTCGACCAGGTTTAACAGGCCTGATCCTACTTTGACAATATCACACAGTGAGGGATCAAGCATTTTGAGGTTGCCGATGTCCCTGTTCATAAGATCCTTGATATTGCCTTCCATGCCCCTGCAGATCAGGCTAGTTAGGCTCATGTGCATATGATTGGCTGGGTCAGTGGATTGCTCCACCTTTGTGCATAGGGATGACAGTGACTGTCCTCTGTGCAGTTGGGGTGAGACTGGTGCTCAGGCTTTGGTTTACTACAGTGTGTAATAGAGCTGAGACCTCATGCCTGAGTTCATGTAGGATGCAGCCAGGGATGGTATCAGGCCTATGGCAACTTTTGTCTGTTGCCATTGAGAGGACATTATTGACCTGCTTCCTGATGATGGGGGGGGGGGCAGGTGCTGTGCCTGTCCATGTGTACTGATGGGGGGTCGGGGGATGATGTTTACACTTAACCTGTCTGCAGCAGGTTGGCTGTATCTATGCCGTATGTGTATATCATGTTATTGACCACCACTACAGAGCAGATTTGGGTGTTGCCACTGGGACTGCAGACATATGTGTGTGGAAGTCCTAGTGATTGGTCTTGGTGGATGTGTCCTATTTGCAGGTAAAAATAGCCTTAGGGTAATTCAACTGTGACCTCATTTGCTTGTTCAGACCAAGGTGGCATTGCTTCCAATTAGGCACCTGCTCATTCTTGGCCCTGTCCAGCAATTATTTCCACCTATTATTGTATTTGTGTATTGCTGCTGTCCACCACAGGGGGTTTACCCTACCTTGAGGGAGATTATGTTGTCTTGTCAGGTACTGCTGAGTCCATACAGCTATGTAGGTGCTCACATAGTATCCATACCTCTCAACCTGGAAACATCAAAAATCTGGACAAGGCCCATGAAAAATAGGTACAAATCTGTACGATGATTATCATATAATTTGCATACATAATTATGCAACCCCGCCCACTCCAATGGAATTGTGGGATACCAACTTTCAAATGCAAACTAAAGAACAGATAACCGAAATACGGCACCAGAGTCCCCCTGCAGAAATTCCAATCAATTGGTGCATTTTCTCACACACACACACTTCACAAGAAGATACCTCAACTCATGATCCGATCCACCATATGGGTATATAAGATTAAGATAACAGTGACTGACACTAATTTCATTATATGTCAATGGGATGGGAATACATCCCTACTTCCTTATGTCTAATATGACTCAAACAAAGCAAACTTGAAATGGATTATGGGAAACAGAAAGAGTTGAAGAAAAACATAATCACACTGATTATATGTTAAGGCGCTTTGACATCCATTGGTGGTAAAAAAAAATATTACATTTCTATAAGAAGCACTTATTTGTGATGTTGACACATTGAAATAGCTCAGAACTTAAGACCGAGTGAAAATATGGGGAACCAGACAATATGTAACAGGCATATGTACATTGACAAACTCACTTGGTCAAATGGTATAGTTATTCGAAATTACACTGTGTTGTTTAATGAAGGTAGCTAAGAAACTGGCATGGACTCTTTGTGGACTCTGCTAAAGGCCACAGTTTGAGGTGGTGGCAAGGAGCTGTGGCCAGCAAACAGCTTGGTATTTGTTATTGCAGTAATTCTAGGACTTGTGAGGGAATCCATCATGTTAAGGAGATCTTCCCACTATTTACAAAGGAATGTGTCCAGAATCCAGATCTAATGGCTACATAGTGAAATGCCAGGATGGCAGCCACAACAGCAATCAAAGAGAAGGCACAAGTTTGGAAGGAGTTTGGTAAGGCGCTCAAGAATAACCCACAGGTGGCCTCTAATAGGTTCTGACAAACTCTATTGTGGGTCAGGAAATTGGGGCAGAATATTACCCAAACAGTTTTCAGCAGTGGTGCAGGAACACTGACTCTGACTAGGTAAACTATTAGGAAGTAGAAGATCATTATATTTCATAATCAGTGAAACAGATGCTAGTTTTTTAACTAGGAATTACAGATTTTAGAAAAATGTGTTGCCATATTGAAATATAATAATTGCTAAAATATGCTGTGAATTTACCATGCAAAGCTAACAGATCAACCTGTTTTCTGGGAGTAAAGAATTACCATTTACATGGATACCATCATCCTGACATTCCATCTAAGCCTTTATATGCTGGGATAAGCCATCACATATAATTTGTTAAATGGACCATACTGCAGAGAGTGTTATGCCTTTCCAGCCTATTGCTTAGCAATACAGTACTAACATGCAAAAATGCCCTTTTGATTGTCCATATTTGCACCTAACTCTCTTTCTAAGTAGTGGACTGCAGCATCACTGGCCTGGCAGAGAAGCAGACACTATGAAGATATTAACAATAGTCTGAGCAGCCTTTTTCTTGGTGCCTATACACATATCATTTCTCTGTTCATTACTTTATGGGTCACTTAGTTTCAGTACACCTGATACTCCCATATGATGAGATGGAGAATTAGGGATGCAATACTGAAATCCTGTTCTGTGACTTATACTTGTTTGCATAAATATTTTTAAAGCAAAATCCTATGTTTAATATGCAGGTGGTAAAGTCTTGTTTAGCCTGTTCATCATATTGCTAAAAAACACAGTATTATCTGTCAGCCTTACCTTTGTAGGCTGCGTTAGAGTAATCCCATATTGAATCTGCAGCACAATTCCAGTTTTGTTTCTCTGTAGTCATGAGAAACAGTCATTATTCAGAGTCAATGTGTTTTAACATTTAAGAAACTGATATCTATTAAAGAATGTTATGGGAAAAGCAAATACAAGAATTATATAAATACTGTCATGACATAAGTTTGCAAAGATACTGTAATATTATGGCCAGGTTTCCCAGTTATAGTTTTTTCACTGTCCGTAACATTTATATATTTTTGTAACAATTCTAGCAAAATTTATTCAAATAAATCTGGAATAAAGCTGTGCTTACTCAACACTTCAACATCATTCTTAAACAAAACAGTGTGCCTTTTTAGGCAAGTGTACAGGACAATGAACTGGGCTGGCATTGCAATAGATTAATAACAAAAAAAGGAAATACATCACTCACTACTCATGATCTGATCTGGTCCATCATAACATGTGAAAGCAGCTTCTCTTCCACTCGCGAAAGCAGCCGGCATAAAAAAGTCCTTCCCGCTCGCAACAGAAAGCAGCCAGCAGCATGTTTCCTATCCACCAAAAGTTTCCAGCAGTCCCCGTTCGCAAAAGCAGTCTCGCTAGTAAATAAAGTCCTTCCTGTCAGTGCTCACCAGAAATATGTGACAGTCACTGAAGCTGATGAGAAAGCGTTGCAGCTAGCATAACCGCTCGTAAAAGTAAATAAAGTCCTTAGACTCCTTCTCCCTTCCAGCTCGCCAGAAATGTGCGACAGGCTGATGAGAAAGCAGCTAATATAACAGCTCGAGCTCATTAATAAAGTCCTTCCCGCTCACCAGAAATGTGACTTGACAGCCTGAGAAAGCAGCTAGTATTTAAATATGTTTCCAGCTTCCCGCTCGCTAGTAACAGCCGGAAATGTGCCCCTCAGCTGAATTCCAACAGGCTGGTGGAGCTGACGTCATCGCGCACGTGATGCCGTCAGCTCAAAAAGCGGAAATTTTTTTTTTTTTAAAAAGCTGGGAAAAAAATCGGAAATAAAGGATGCCACTCGGGAATCATGGCACCCCATTAGTTGGACCCCAAAACTAGGTAAAAACCGAGTAATTTGGTACGGTTGGGAGGTCTGATAGTATCGCTGTGTGGGCTTGGACACTACTGCTAGTTTCATCTGATCAGACAGTGACTGTAAATCTACTTCTACCTGATCTGAAGAGATTTATAGTCATTTTTGTACAATTTATTTTGCTTGACCCTAACAAGGAGGAGCATTGGAGAAGATGACCTCAACAGTGAGGGCTATGTGGTCAGATACATGAGCTGACCTTTGCTGGGGTGATTCAGGGGCCAGAGCTGTGATCTATGTCACTACAGACAGGGCCAGCAGGAATGACCATAGGTGCTAGACAGCAGTATGTGAGTCCAGCAAGTTTTGTTGCAACCTAGTGTTTAATTTCCTATTTCACATTATTGCATCCCCCCTTCTGCATTCCATTACATGCTTAATGGAGGGACATACCTGTTATAGTGCTGAAGGGTTTCCTCAGAATAATGTTAATGTTTAGGTTTGTGTAGTCACAGTCCATCTTTGTGTAGACAGGTTCAGACCTGTTTTGCATAGGAAAGCAGCCTGCCTTTTATAGGTAATGCTCATGACTAGATGATGGCCTGTGCACCAATTGGTGTCTCCCAAATGCTACTTGAATCCAGAGCAGCTGTGTTGTCTTTCCATTAGCCAATGCCATAGCAACACTTTGCTATAATTAAGCACTTCATGTGGGCTTTGCCCCTTTTCCTTGCCTGTGAGGAGAACATTATGGAGGTGTGGGGGCTACAGCTTCACAGATGGTAGGTGGAAATACCTCTCAGAACAAGAAATGTGGAGAAACAAAATGGGGGACAAAGTTCCTGAACTGGGTGCAGACTGTAAGTAAGTATTGCTGTTATATACATAGAAGATTAACAGGGTTTGTCTGGACATGCATTTTCTGTGTGAACTTGATGTATGAGAGTGATATGTCTCTGACATACCTCTCAACTGTCCAGATGTCTGCAGAATGCCCAGAGGTTTGCCTCTTATGTTTGGTGTGTTCCTCAGAGAATTTCTGTTTTTGAGAAATCAGTAGGATAATGTAAGGAGTGAAGTCAGTAAATGTTGACTTTCATTTGTGTTTCAGACATCATATCCTTCAGGGATGTTATGTTACAACAAACCTTGTAACACAAGCAACTGTTTCAGTCTGTAACACCATTATGTGAGATATGTCCCTCTTTTTGGCTCCCTGCCCCCAAGTATGTCAGGCTTTGTCCAAATGTCTTGCAGTAAGAGGTTTAGAGGTATGGTAAATCATTATTTAGTGACTTCACTCCTGATACCATCCCAGTGACTTAGCAGACTCTCGGAAGTGGTGTGTGGCAGTGGCCATACATAAGGTCACAAACCCTGGACATTCTGTGGAAATCTGTACGGCTGAGAGTTATGCATGACTGGTCATTGCTAACAGACTGTCAAGATTGTGCAGCAGTGTCATGTGTAAATGTTTGTTGGGCTGAGTAGGGAGAGTGGCAGATGTGAGTGTCATAGATCCTTTTCTGTCTGACTGTGCATGCTGCTACAGTTGCTGTTGGTCTATCAGGTGTATATGTTTGTAAGGGCAGACTGAGAAATGTCCTGTAACACCTGAAGATTCCCAGTAGACTGTGACCTTGGGCAGTATATGTCAGTGTAGTGTGTGACTGGCAATCAGGATATGTTTGTTCAAACAGTCATTATACTCCAGGGTTCTGTTGGGGCACTGGTATGTTGCTTTGACTGTGGTGCAAATGGTCGTAGATGGACAGTTTCTCACTGATGTCGGCTTTTCCCTACAGTTACATCCCTGTAGTGCAAGATATATCTGCATATGCATGAGTAATGCCCCAGAGCTGATTTGGGGTTGTGTCGTGTTGGTCTTACTGTAGTTCAGATGGTGCTGGGTGAAATGGTTGGTAGCTCTCAGTGTTTTTTCCTTCTGTTACATGATTGTGATCATGCCTCTCCACTATCCACATGTTTATACACTGTCCAGATGCATGGCTCATATGTTTGGTCTGTTCCCCATAACAGTTGTGGGATTCTGATAAATCACTGGGATGATGTGAGCATTGACATTAGTACATGATGACAATCATTTGTGTTTCAGACCTGAAATCTATCTGAAGATACATGTTAAAACAAGTCATGCTACTCTAGCAGACTTCTACACTTATAACAGCCATATTTCAAATATGTCACTATTGTTTGCCTTTTATCCCCCCACTTTGTCAGGCTTTTTGCACATGTCTTGCAGTAAGAGGTTGAGTATATATATATATATATATATATATATATATATATATATATATATATATATATATATATATAAAACTGTGTGTGTGTGTGTGTGTGTGTGTGTGTGTGTGTGTGTGTGTGTGTGTGTGTGTGTGTGTGTGTGTATATATATATATATATATATATATATATATATATATATATATATATATATATATATACATGTATATATATATATATATATATATATATATATATATATATATATACATATGTCTGTGCATCAGAATACTAAGGATGTGTATTTTTCCCTTATGTTAAATGACTGTAAAAGCATTGCACCTTCCTACAGGTCAGATGGTGTAGAGGTAGTTGCTGTGATTGTAGTGCACAGAGTCCTGGATTCAACACTTGGTAGTGATGACTTTTTTTTTTCATTAATGTTAAATGAATGACCATAATGCATGATATATTTGTAAAAGCATTCAAATCATTGCAGCACAGATGGTGTAGGGTTATGTTGCTGTAATAATAACCCACAGCATTCTGGGTTTGAGACTTAGTAGGGCTGATTATTTTGTTGCTGGGGAGAACAAGAGCTGATGGAGACAGAGTGATTAAAGCACTTTAAGCAGTTGTAAGTGGGTTTGTGTGGTTTTGCATGAAGCTAAGCGATGCTAACAGATAGTTCAGTCCTCTTAGCTTCACTCAACAGCGCTTACTCCTGCTTATATCTGCGATACTTTTAATTAAAGAAAAGAAAAAAAAAAGGTGATCTGAAAGTGATGAAATGGGAGCAAGCAGGGGGTAAAACATTAGGAAAACCAGCTAGGGATTTGCAGGATGGGTATAGGAAATGACTATAGTACTACATTTCTACTGCAGCAACAGCTGTGACTGATGTGGAAAATTTGAAATGTTTAGCCTCATACCCCACATGGAGGGGCGTTGGCAACATACATTAGTAGAGTAATTTGAGTATTGATTGATTTATGTCACTGGACATGAGGGCAAAATGTAAAGCTATGTATGGGGCATTTTTTTTTTGTGGGACAGGTGCCCTTTTTTTTTATTAAGGTGAGAGTGGGATGTTGGATAAGAGCTGTAGGCATGTTTGGGGAGGTAGGTTGGGTAGGATAGGTTGCATTCATAGACAGACAAGACACACAAGACAGCAGATGGGAAACATATGACACATGAGGGAGGTAAACACCTTGGATGGGGAGGGTGGTTGGGAATCAGAGACCCATAACCCCCCAGTTAGATACAATGGGCTCCACTGCACCTTCATGGCCCCGAAGGTGGCTGTGCTGGGGGCTGGACAACAGGGGCAGCCTGCCCTTCCAGGTGCACCAGGTGGCCCTCCATCTGGCACAGCCATCCATCCAACTCAGAGTGGATGACACTGCACACCATACCCTGGAACTTATGGCAGGTGATGGGCTTCTCTCCATGCCTGCTTCCATGGGGGGGCGGGGCGGCAGTTCCACCCAAAGGTGGTGCAGGACCAGGGTATGAGGAAGTTCTGGGTAAGGTCCCAGAATGTTCTGGGGCCCGGTGCCACAGCCAGATGAGGTGGGACAGGTGGATTTTCTGGCATCTGCCTTCCCAAATGTGTTATGGTATTGAGGTTATCCAAGATATATTGGTTAGTCATGAACAAAACATTACATACCTGGCAAAGAAGGGGTACCCTGCACTGTTGTCATGTGAGTCTGCTACTGACATACTTCCCTGGATTCCTGTCTGTGTCCAAGGTGATTGGCAGCAGTGACCACTATCCATGAGAGCGTGAAAACTGAGGGACATGTATCTGGGCGACTGCATGGTGTATGTACCTATTCTGCTGTCATTTGCAGGCATATGGGGTTAGACAGTGGAACAGTTGTACACGGTGTATTAGTATACCCTTCATACAGCTACTGCACATATTTCTTTACCTGTAAGACCTGTGGAGAAAATATCTGTTAACACTTTCTGACTGTTTCTACCAATATTCAAGATTTCGTTAGCGTATACATGCACACATCTCAGTACAACTCCCTGGATTCAAACGATGTCTGGGTGTACTAAAATGAACAGCAGGGCCATTTTTCATCGCACTGAGCTACTGAGAAACTGATGTCTCTTGTTTAACTGATTTCTGCCTAATAATCTCTGGGTTAGACAGTCTGACCCTGTAACCCTGACATTCCTGCATGGCAGATAGTTATTGTACTGTGTATTAATCCTTTGAAATAGTACAGTCTGTAAAGCAAAGGTTAACACAAGAATGCAGTGCTGCAGTGGACACACTATAATACTGTAGAAATTATTATTCAGGGTTCAGAACTTAGGGCATACAATATTACATATTTCCTTTATATAAAAGTAAAGAATAAGATTCAGGAATCCAAACCACAGCACTTTATTAAGCGCTTTCGTTTCGTAGTAGAAACTTCATCAGAATACACAATACCTGAACCCCTCCTGTTATATATCCCCATAAGTAATGACATAATTTCCTTTCACTTAATATTAAAGCAATATTACTAAATTAAAATCCATTCCTACTGGTGTTGATCCTTTTATACATAATAAAACTTCCCTTATCACTCAGAACCAAAACATATTTTTTAACATCACACATCTACGTGTGCAGCCACAATTATAATTTGGACTAAGAACAATATCAAAATAGAATAATATAACACATACTCCCATTGTGTACAACATACATATAGGCATACAAGCATACTGGTCCATTATGAAAAGCAAAAATCAAAAATAAAGATTCCAGAATGCACAATATTTACATAAAATATTGTGCTTTTAACCTTAAAATTGAGCTAATTGAGATGGTACTATTTAACCCAGGGGGATCTGAAGCATTGAATCTCAGTTGCCATCTCAATTCTTTTTGTTCTAAAAAGTCATTAAGTGGACCCCCTCTCTCACTCACAGCAGCCTGGTTAATGACTATAAAATTAAATTTATGCCCCTCATGTAAAGCAATATGGACGGCTAAAGCATTTTTCTTGTCCTTTTTACTGATATCATAGTTGTGCTGGTATGTTCGTGTCCTTAAGGTATTAATAGTTTTCCTTATTTAGAAACAGGGACATGAGGCACATAGTGCTAAATATACCACAGCTTTACTGCTACATGTGTATTTCCTATTCAAATAAATCTTACCATAATGTGGGACTGTTACCTCTTTCTCCACTTTAATGTCCCTACATTGTAAATAGAATCCACATTTCACCATACCATCACCCTTCCTATTCACATTTCTATTCCTTTCAAGGATGTTCTTCAGGCTCTGATCTCTCTTATACAATATTCTAGGTGCTCGTCCCACTAATTCTAGTTGTTCCCTATTAATCCGGAAAATACTCCAATTATGGGTTAAAATCTTTTTTATATCAAAATAATGATTGTTAAATTTAAAAATGGCTAGTTTCTCAATGTTGTAACTCTCCTGTCGTCTATTGCTTACCTCTGTCACCTGTATTTACCTAATAAAGGGGAAAACAAACCTTGTTCCCTTTTCTTAATAACTTCCTTGAATATATTTTCTATAAACCACAATGGATAATCTCTTTTAACCAACATGTTTTTTAAAACTTCTAACTGCCGCTTAAATTCACCTTCTTCCGATATCATCCTGGCTATGCGCACCCCCTGTCCCTTCCCCAAGGATTTCCTCTGATGGGTGGGGTGGCAACCTTTAAAATGCAAGAGGGCATTGTAGTAGGTTGGCTTCCTATAGATAATGGACATAAATTCCCTTTTGTTCTTATGTTTTTCTATACTAATATCTAGGTAATTGACACCTTCCTTGGTTATATTACTAGTGAATTCAAGAAAGTTAGTACTTGTAATTATGAACTCTAAAAATTCTGATAGTTCTTGTTCACCTTTCTTCCAAACAACAATGATATCATCTAAAAAGCGACCATAGAATGTCCAGCCTTCAATGAATAAACTTTTAAACACTATTTCTTTTTCCAAGGAAGCCAAAACTACGGTTGCAAAAATGGGGGCACATGCTGCCCCCATAGCCACTCCTTTGGTTTGACTAAACAGTTGTTCTTCAAAGGTGGTGATATTTGCTTCTAAAACTAATTCCATGAGTGCCCTTATAGTTAAAATACGTTCATGTCTTAGGTCAGTATATTGACATAAAAAAGCATAGAACCATTCTTTACCTATATCATGTGGAATTATCAAAAATAAATCTTTTATATCTATTGTGACAAATATTAAATCATTACTATATTTATCCGTACTAATTTTCCTTAAGCAGTCCCAGGAGTCCTTTAATATCCATGAACAATCCTTAAGTACATTATTCAATTGAATATCAATGAATCTGTCTCTAGGGTATGTCTTAGAGGCTTGCATCTACTACTGGCCTCAATGGTGGGTCCTGAAGATATTTATGTATCTTTGGGACACCAAAAATTGTAGGAATTTTTGGATGCTTTATTTGCATAAACATATATTCTTCCTCTGTGATGTCCCTATTCAATAACAGCTCCTCTATTGCAACATCAACTTTCCTATATGCAATGTTCTTTTCATTGATGCTAATTTCATCATATGTGCCCGTGTATAATACATTTAACATCTTGTCCACATATGTATATTCATTACTACTAAACCTCCGCCTTTGTCTGGATTAGCTACCCTAATTTCAGTGTTATTACAAATGTTATTCAAAATTTCCATTTCTTCACTAGTCATATTATTTTCACTGTACGTTTTCGTTTTGTTCCTTACCACATTCCTGATATCGTTCTCACAGACTTTTTCATATAATTGTGCACTAGGGTTCAGGGGAGGAACTAGGCTTCCTACATGTACTCCCATTTACTTGTGTCTGTATAGTGCCCTCGAAATAGAAGTCAAAGTTTATTTTTCTTGTAAAAAGTTTTAAATCTATTAAAGCTTCATCAATGGCTGCATCTTTATTTGGCACAAAGGACAAGCCTTTTTCAAATAGATCTGCCCCCCCTACCATCAATATCCAGGGTGCTATAGTTGTAAATTTTAAAATCACCAAATTTGTTAGTAACAATACTAAATGTATGCGTGTTTTCCATTAAAATCATATGTATGAGCCCTTCCCTCTCCCTTAGCCACAGTTGTTCCAATTGTTGTTGTAAGGTTGGTGATAATTGTTGTTGTAATAACCATGCTCTTTTTCTTTCCTCTGATTCTTCAGTTGCTCGGACCTCCTCAGAGGGGGATACTCTAAAGGGTCAGGGTTATATTCATTGTCATTGCCAATATCCTGTGTATCACTTATTTCCCTTTGTATATCCTGATTATCTTCCCTCTGTCCCAGGGAGGGGGAGGGGGGAATGCCCTCCCCTTCCCTAT
The DNA here is from genome assembly GCF_019279795.1 of Protopterus annectens. Classification (NCBI taxonomy): domain Eukaryota; kingdom Metazoa; phylum Chordata; order Ceratodontiformes; family Protopteridae; genus Protopterus; species Protopterus annectens. The sequence continues at coordinate 707,115,721 of NC_056726.1, forward strand.
ACTCCTTCTCATCCCTCTGTAACTTGCAGTTCTTTCTGCCCTGAATTTCATTTACAATATCATCAATACGTGTAAATATTTTAAAATACTCATGTTGCTTAGAGTCAAACAATAAATCATCATGCAAATTCCAATCAACAGTTTTAATATTTTCCATTAACTTAACCATTTTCCTATCATTATCTTTAATTATTAATTTTAACAGTTTTCAACCTTGTTTATTGTACAATTCCAATAGTTCTTTATGAAGGGTAGAATCCTTTACCACACCAGTAGGATATTTCCAAAATCTTAATCCCTTCGGGATGCACTCATTTCTCACACTTTCCCTCAGGTAACTATTTTTGGTTTGTTATTTACGATATTTCAATGTTAATTCCTCAAAGTTCTTTAACTCATCATTTAAAGTTCCTAAATTGCGGCCATTGCCTTCCAAAACACCATAAGAGACCACGCGCCATTCCCTTCCTTCTTCAAACCACTGAGACAACGTATCATGTCCGTTGTAGGTGTTTACATCACCTTCCATCGCTCCATGCGTCGGAATATGCAAATCTCTGTTATCTGATTGTTTCTTATTGCCCGGTCGTTCTCTTTGGGCTGGGGTTATGCCAAAAGAATTCAAAACACTATCTCCAAGTCCTGGTTTCTGTACATCACTCGTATTCATACCGCTATCGTGAATATTGACCTGCTGACAGAATTTCTCCACCAAACTGCTGAGGTTAGCCACAGTTGCATTTAAAGCAACAAACGATCTTGCCAACTCAGCTATAGTGAGTTTAGATGTACCTCCTGCCTCCATATCTGTTCAATGAACAAATACCAGTCACAGTCCACCAAAACCAAATAAAAGTAAAGAATAGGATTCAGGAATCCACACCACAGTACTTTATTAAGCGCTTTCGTTTCATAGTAGAAACTTCATCAGAATACATAATACTTGAACCCCACCTGTTATATATCCCCATAAGTAATGACATAATTTCCTAAAAATTTCCAAAAAGAATTGAGATGGCAACTGAGAAGCAATGCTTCAGAACCACCTGGGTTAAATAGTGGCATCTCAATTAGTTCAATTTTAAGGTTAAAAGCACAATATTTTATGTAAATATTGTATCTTCTGGAATCTTTATTTATTTTTTATTTTTTACTTTTTATAATGGACCAGTATGCTTGCATGCCTATATGTATGTTGTATGTTATGGTAGTATGTGTTATATTATTCTATTTTGATATTGTTCTTTGTCCAAATTATAATTGTGGCTGCAAACGTAGATGTGTGATGTTAAAAAATATGTTTTGGTTCTGAGTGATAAGGGAAGTTTTATTAGGTATAAAAGGATTAACAGCAGTAGGAATGGATTTTAATGTAGCAATATTGCTTTAATATTAAGTGAAAGGAAATGATGTCATTACTTATGGGGATATATAACAGGTGGGGTTCAAGTATTATGTATTCTGATGAAGTTTCTACTACGAAACAAAAGCACTTAATAAAGTATTGTGGTGTGGATTCCTGAATCCTTTTCTTTACTTTATTTGGTTTTGGTGGACTGTGATGGGTACTTGTTGAACAGATATGGAGGCAGGAAGTACATCTGAACTGACTATAGCTGAGTTGGCAAGATCGTTTGGTGCTTTAAATACAACTGTGGCTAACCTCACCAGTTTGGTGGAGAAACTCTGTCAGCAGGTCAATATTCATGATAGCGGTATGAATGCAAGTGATGTACAGAATCCAGGACTTGGAGATTGTGTTTTGAATTCTTTTGGCATAATCCCAGCCCAAAGAGAATGACCGGACAATAGGAGCCAATCAGATAGCGGAGATTTGTATATTCCAATGCACGGAGTGATGCAAGGTGATGTAAGCACCTAAAACAGATGTATTACGTTGTCTCAGTGGTTTGAAGAAAGAAAGGAATGGTGCATGGGCTCTTATGGTGTTTCGGAAGGCAATGACCGCAATTTGGGAACTTTAAATGACTAGTTAAAGAACTTTGAGGAATTAACATTGAAATATTATAAATTACAAACTGAAAACAGTTACCTGAAGGAATGTGTAAGAAAAGAGCGCATCCTGAAGGGATTAAGATTTTGGGAATATCCTACTGGTGGGGTAAGGGATTCTCCCCTTTATAAAGAACTATTGGAACTGTACAATAAACAAGGTTGTGGACTGTTAAAATTAATAATTAAAGATAATGATAGGAAAATGGTTAAGTTAATGGAAAATATTAAAACTGTTGATTGGAATTTGCATGATGATTTATTGTTTGACTCTAAGCAACATGAGTATTTTAAAATATTTACACGTATTGATGATATCGTAAATGAAATTCAGGACAGAAAGAACCGCAAGTTACAGAGGGATGAGAAGGAGTATAGGGAAGGGGAGGGCATTCCCCCCTCCCCCTCCCTGGGACAGAATGGATACCTGAGGGAAGATAATCAGGATATACAAAGGGAAATAAGTGATACTCAGGATGTTGGTAATGACAATGAATATAACCCTGGCCCTTTAGAGTATACCCCTCTGAGGAGGTCCGAGCGACTGAAGAATCAGAGGAAGGAAAAAGAGCATGGTTATTACAACAACAATTATCACCAACTTTACAACAACAATTGGAACAACTGTGGCTAAGGGAGGGGGAAGGGTTCATACAGGAGATTTTAATGGAAAACATACATACAGTTAATATTGTTACTAACAAATTTGGGGAATTACAACTACAGCCACCTGGACATTGACGGTAGGGTGGCAGATCTATTTGAAAAAGGCTTGCCCTTTGTGCCAAATAAAGATGCAGCCATTGATGAAGCTTTAATAGATTTAAAACTTTTTACAAGAAAAATAAACTTTGACTTCTATTTCGAGGGCACTATATAGGCACAAATAAATGGGAGTACATGTAGGAAGCCTAGCTCCTCCCCTAAACCCTAGTGTACAATTATATGAAAAAATGTGTGAGAACGATATCAGGGATGTGGTAAGGAACAAAAAGAAAACATACAGTGAATATAATATGACTAGTGAAGAAATGGAAATTTTGAATAACATTTGTAATAACACTGGAATTAGGGTAGCTAAACCAGACAAAGGCGGAGGTTTAGTGGTAATGAATATACATATGTGGACAAGATGTTAAATGTATTATCCACGGACACATATGATGAAATTAGCATCAAAGAAAAGAAGATTGCATACAGGAAAGTTGATGTTGTAATAGAGATGTTATTAAATAAGGACATCACAGAGGAAGAATACATGTTTATGCAAATAAAGCATCCAAAAATTCCTATAATTTTTGCAGTCCTGAAGATACATAAAAATCTTCGGGACCCACCCTTGAGGCCAATAGTAGATGAAAGAGCCTCTAAGACATACCTTATAGCCAGATTCATTGATAGTCATTTGAAGAATGTACTTAAGGATTGTTCATGGATATTAAAGGACTCCTGGGACTGCTTAAGGAAAATTACTACGGATAAATATAGTAATGATTTAATATTTGTCACAATAGATATAAAAGATTTATTTTCGATAATTCCACATGATATAGGTATAGAATGGTTCTATGCTTTTTTATGTCAATATACTGACCTAAGACATGAACATATTTTAACCATAAGGTCACTCATGGAATTAGTTTTAGAAACAAATATCATCACATTTGAAAAAACAACTGTTTAGTCAAACCAATGGAGTGGCTATGGGGGCAGCATGCACCCCCCATTTTTGTAAACGTCGTGTTAGATTTCTGGCAAAAAGGAATAGTGTTTAAAAGTTTATTCATTGAAGGCTAGACATTCTATGGCTGCTTTTTAGATTATATCATTGGTTTTTGGAAGAAAGGTGAACAAGAACTATCAGAACTCTTAGAGTTCATAAGTACAAGTACTAACCATCTTGAATTCACTAGTAATATAACCAAGGAAGGTGTTAATTACCTAGATATTAGTATAGAAAAAAATTATCTATAGGAAACCAACCTACTCCAATACCATCTTGCATTTTAAAAGTTGCCACCCCACACATTAGAAGAAATTCTTGGTGAATGGAAAGGGGGTGCGCATAACCAGGATGGTATAGGATGAAGGTGAATTTAAGCAGCAGTTAGAAGTTTTAAAAAACATGTTGGTTAAAAAAGATTATCCATTGTAGTTTATAGAAAATATATTCAAGGAAGTTACTAGGAAAAGGGAACAAGGTTTGTTTTCCCCTTTATTAGGTAAAATACAGGTGAAAGAGGTAAGCAATAAACCACAGGAGAGTTACAACACCGAGAAACTAACTACAAACACCAGAACTGAAAACTATTCAAACTGAAAGCGCTCACAATAAAACAGTTTGGATTATTTTTTGTCTGCTTTGAGCTCCATTTGCTTCCAGTTTCAATAGTTTTCAACATCGAGAAACTAGCCATTTTTAAATTTAACAATCATTATTTTGATATAAAAAGGATTTTAACCCATAATTGGAGTATTTTCAGGGTTAATTAGGAACAACTAGAATTAGTGGGACCAGCACCTAGAATAATATATAAGAGAGATCAGAGCCTGAAGAACATCCTTTAAAGGAATAGAAATGGGAATAGGAAGGGTGATGATATGGTAAAATGTGGATTCTTTTTACAATGTAGGGACATTAAAGTGGGGAAAAGATACCAGTCCCACATTATGGTAAGATTTATTTGAATGGGAAATACACATGTAGCAATAAAGATGTGGTATATTTAGCACTTTGTGCTCATTTCCCTGTTTCTGTATAGGGAAAGCTATTAATACCTTAAGGACATGAATATACCAGCACAACTATGATATCAGTAAAAAGGACAAGAAAAATGCTTCAGCCATCCATATTGCTTTACATGAGGGGCATACATTTAATTTTATAGTCATTAACCAGGCTGCTGTGGGTGAGAGAGGGGGTCCACTTAATGACTTTTTAAAACAAAAAGAATTGAGATGGCAACTGAGAACCAATGCTTCATAGGCCCCTGGGTTAAATAGTGCCATCTTGATTACTTCAATTTTAAGGTTAAAAGCACAATATTTTATGTAAATATTGTTCCTTTTGGAATCTTTAATTTTTATTTTTTACTTTTTATAATGGACTAGTATGCTTGTATGCCTATATGTATGTTGTAAATCATGGTAGTATGTGTTATATTATTCTGTTTTGATATTGCTCTTTGTCCAAATTATAATTGTGGCTGCACACGTAGATGTGTGATGTTAAAAAACATGTTTTGGTTCTGAGTGATAAGGGAAGTTTTATTATGTATAACAGGATCAACACCAGTAGGAATGGATTTTAATGTAGTAATATTGCTTTAATATTAAGTGAAAGGAAATGATGTCATTACTTATGGGGATATATAACAGGTGGGGTTCAAGTATTATGTATTCTGATGAAGTTTCTACTACGAAACAAAAGCACTTAATAAAATACTGTGATACGGATTCCTGATGCGTAGTCTTTACTTTTATTTGGTTTTGGTGGACTATGACTGGTATAGTTAATTTATATCTTATTTTACAGCCCACATTCTACTGTTTTGCATAATTCATGCTGTCAACAACATATTTGCTGTGAAGAACCTGTACACATTCTATTTCTACAACACCATACCAGAGTAAACACAACAGTTTGTGGTATACATCTTTATTACAGTGAAATGACACTTGTATTAATGGATATCTGTGGATCAATATTAGTGTGGCAAATGTCATTTATTCATTAGACACAGAACACACTATATCTGCTGGCAGTGAACAATGTACCCCTTATACTTTATGGCACTATATACTGCAAGATAGATCTGTACTCACCAGCCTGTCAGTGCATCCATGTCAGTCTTTCGGCATGGGCATCAATATTGCTAGCCCTCTCTGCTGCAACTGTAGGGGTGAGAAAAAAACATTAAGCATGCTTGTCTATCACATACTCAGGCTAGAATTTGGTACAGATATATCTGAGATACTTACAAACTGCTGGAGCATGGTTGTCCAGGCATCTTGTATCCATTGGACCAAGAGTGCCCCCTTCCTCCACTTTAGGTCAGCATAGCGATGCCGTACCTGCTCATCAGTTCGGGGGATACCAGTGGCACTGGTGAGGTCACATGCCAGATGGTCCCAGGCCAACCCTTTATACTGTGAGCCCTGATATGGGCCTTGCAGCAGTGTGTCATCATGGTTTGATATGAGGAGCCCAGCCATGACCCTGGTCTCCAAAATGCCCCAGGGCTGCACCCAAAAGCACAAACCCTCTCCAACATCTGACATAGTTCCTGCACAGATCAAACTACAACAGGCTTTAGCTGTATTCCCACCTATATGGTTTAAATAAGGCCATATTCCCACCCTTTGCCATCATTGGGCCATTTTCAAAATGCTGAGAACAGCTTAGCAATGCGCAAACCCGCTAAGCGAAGGTGAGCTTTGTTTAAATGGGTAGATGCTGAGCAATGCTTAGTGGTTCACAATTCTGCTTAGCTGAGCTGACTGCTGCTTAGTATTTACATCTAAGCAATGCTTACACTGGCTAAGCAGAGCTGAGCACTGCTTAGCATTGCTCAGTTTTCATTTTAAATAAATATCAGGATTGTAGATGAAGTCATCATTACTGACATATTATTAAGTGTATATGATTTATTTTACATGACATCCCTCTATGTGCTTTCATTACACTATCTTGGGGTGTGACTATACTGTATGGGACACTTGTGTATACATGAGTGATTTCACATGTTATATGCACTCACACTTCCATTTTGGACCAGCTACTCTACCCTGGGTGACAAATATCACTTACTACATAATTTAACAAAATAGCATTAATTTTAAGAATGCTTTCCCATGTAAAAATAAAGTGCCTATTTTGGTACTTGAACTGTAAATGCCTCCAAGCAAAGGTGGGACTCTAACCACTACACTATCACATCAGTAAGATTTGAGCTTAAACATACCGTAGAATGGAAAAAAAGGGAATTAATAAAATCACTTTAATGATGTCTATCAATACTCCTTGTAAGTCACAGTGAGGGCAATTATAAGGGGACCAATAGGGGCATATTTTAAATAGTGCTCTTACAAACTTAGTAAGTTGATAGAATAATATGTTTTGCATTAGCATGACTTCTCTGAAGGATGTGAAGTCCTAAACTCAAATGTTTGTCATTATTTACTGACTCCAATCCTATGCTATTTGCCAGGTAGGGACAGATATTTGGGGACACACAACAAAAATATGAGGCAGACATCTGGACATTCTGCAAAAGCCTGTACAGTTGAGAGGTTTGGCCATATGGCACTTTTGCAATGAAGGGGGTGTGTGACAGTACCTGTCACACATCCCCTGCATTGCTTCCGATCTACATAGCTACTTTCAGTGTCCATGGACACTGAAAGCACTTAGTAAGTGCCTTACAGCCCTTTCACAATGCAGGTGTTGTATGACAGTACCTGTCATACACCCACTGCATTTATTTCATGATCTCCTATCTATTTCAGTGTCTGTGGACACTGTTTTACTATTTTTATTTGCTTTCAGTGCCCATGGACACTGACAAGTATTTAAAAAATGCTGTATGGCACTTTGAGAGTGCAGGGAGCATATTAGATGTATTGGCACTACTTAAACACATCTCCCTGCACTCAGTAGTGTTCGTGTCCACCTAGCCTTAGCAGTAGCATCGCTTCATGAATATGCAAGGTGCACTGCTGTTAAGGCTATGCAGAAATGGATACAGTTCACTCTGTGCATGAATAGCACTATTCCTGCATGGAGTTTATTGAATCCTGGGGTAAATTTTTTGTTGAATAATACAAGACTATATCATATTGAATTTAGTTCTAGAATGTGCAGCCCGAATATGGACCCTTGTTAGACATCATGTTGAATTTCAATGAATCTGTATCCTACTTTGGTGCAGTATCTCCTATGTGTTAAATAAAAGATCAGCACTAAACTCTTTTCTAAGTTAAGTATCTGTAGGGCTGGATTTTAAAATATTGGAGACTAGTGAGAATTCACAGCCTGCAATGTCATTTCAGATATACAGGTGGTGGTGTACAGCCACAATGCCATTCAGCATTTATTGGTCCACCATGGAATTCACTTATGAGAGCTGCCCGCTAGAGGACTACACAAAAAAATACACATGTACAATCCCTGGCAGGAACCCTTTCTCCTCTACCCCCCCCCCCCCAATTCACAAACCTTCAATACAGCTCCACTTGTATGTGAAACTAGATACTGAAGGCACAGTATGCACTACCTAGTTACACATACAGGGGGAGCCTCTTCTTCACCAAGATGACCATTCATGTCAATGGGCTACCCCCTCCCCCGCTGATTCAGCCTTATACATTTAATTGTTTTATCAAGGTGTAGTCGAGTTTACCTTTTGAAACTGATTATGAGGCTCCTCTACTTACCATTGTCATACTCTGAAAGGGGGTTAGTAGAGCCCTATCATTTGTGGAGTAGCGAGCTCAGTTTGGCAAATCACTCCATGTCATACCCTTTTGGAATTCTACCAGTAATCTACAAATAATGTCAGAATGAAATACTTTTGACATAGCAGTATATGCACTACACCTCTCATTACAATAACCATATGCGTTATAAATCCAAACTAATAATTTTATTTTACTTCTTCTTTGATGAATTTGTACAGCTCTACTGCAAACAGGTTTGCCACCCTGACATGCTTACTAGTTTGTTTCATAAAATAGTATAGATGAGCTTCCTGGAAATGGACTGTGAATAACAATACTTTAGGATTAGTACCAGCATGCAAGGACTAGGCTATGGATATTCTCTTCCTCATTATGTCAACTTCTTCTATTTAAGTCTGGCATCGAAAGGGCTTGTATTATTTCCTTCCTCACATTTAAGATAAGCACATTATGGTGTACTTCTACAGATAAAGAGCGTAAGTGATAATGTTTTCCTTCCTCTATTTTCTTACCTCTGTCCAGTAGTCTGTGCAGTATAATCACCCATCAGGAATCTTTTGTCATCACTCCAGCCCATTTGCTGTCATCTCCATCTGCCTTTTCTTCTCCTTTCTATTATCAGCCTACTGCAAAACACACATTACCCCATTCTGGATACAAAAATGCCATACCACCTTCTCTGTTCTTTCTGCCTTCTCTGTCCATTCTAGATTCTGGTAGCAAGACATTCTATTCTTTCTGCAGTTTATACATTTCTTACTATGCATGAATCATGGAAGTCTCCTTCTATGAGTACAGAATACAGAACTGATTTTTATTATCTATGTGACTGGCATTCTAACACCACTTTCCATGTCACTTTCTCTTATTTTCTATCTTTGCCGCATCAGCTGCATAAGCTACATTTATTTATTTTCCGATATTTTATCATTCTTTGGAATCATTAATTGTGTGAGGTCTCGCCATTAGTACACCCCCAGTTTAGTTTAATAGGATTCATGTTTTTACAAACAGTTCTGGGATATCTTTTAGCACTTGCATATCCTCTACTATTAGTTGAAGGTTTTATTTTCATATGCTCACTGTATTCCAAGGAACTCCTAAAATACAGATTGTTTTCTGTCTGTAATAGTACTTCAGATGGTTGATGAAATTTAGTATTCTTCTTTACTTCCCTCATATGTGTGTAATAGTGACATCACCGCTAAGAATGTTGCTGACCTGGTTGCTATACAGGTTCACAGGGAAGTACTAGGCTAGCTGCCCTTGTGGGCCACTTTAAGCTTAGCCAGTTTCCCTTTTTGTGCTCGAATTAACATATCCTTTTGGATAGAAATTGGCCTTACTCATTCCAAGTTCGATAATGAGATATCACTCCTAATGAGAATAATTAGGATCATGCTATAGATAATTTGAGGAGATCCATGCACATAATAAAGCATTTAGGATCTGCATCTGTCCATTACTGGTGCAGGGGGCAGTCCTCAGGTAAGTTTTCTGTTTCCCATCCATAGAACCAAGTTGCTCTTGAATATGTACAAGGATGAACTTTGCTTTATATGGCTGGGGAATCTGTGCCAGAGCAGCTGTATCCTCTGTGATGTACCTGTCCCTCCAAACCATTCTGTTGATGTTGCAGAAGAGGTTTAGATTCCCTAGACCAAATATTTCTGATGCCATTTCACTTGGAGTAAATCCAACAGTACTTGGTCAGAGGATGTGCTGTATGCCAGAAACAGGTCACCTCTTAGCAGTCTGTAGGATACCGAATATAGTGACAGGGCTTTGAGTCAGTCTGTGTAAGACATGTTGTTTAGGCCTTATATCCTTTTAGTAAAGTATTTTTGTAGACATTCCAGTTGTTGCATGCATCTGGACATACATTATATATGCCTAAGTGGGCAATATATTAATGGACTGACCTAATAAAGACTGAGTAAGGGGAGACAATGGCATTCTTATATTTAGACACAAACCCTTTATTCTTAAGCTGTGGAATACAGAAAGACTTTCTTACATCAATGGATACATGTTGGTCAAATGTTAGGTCACTGTTCACATCATTTCCTGAATCCAAAGCAACTGCTAGCTCTTGGAGGTGCATTTTTAATGTGGTACATCTCTGGGATAGATGACTTCCCAAAGAATGCAATAATGTATTTTTGGCATTTAGTTTTAGTCCATGATTTTGCCACCAGTTATTTATTTGGGAAAAACATTCCTGCAGGATGGCCAAGTCATTTAGGGATTCAATGACTGCTCATAGCTTGCATTCATCTACAAACTTAGTAAGCTAGAGACACTTTCTTCTGGCTTTTATTTCAGAAAAGTAGATGCCAAACAGTAGCGGTCACAGTACAGAACCCTGTGGAACTCTACTGGTGACTGGCCTCCTCGTGGAGGTAACTTCCCCTACTTATATACATATAATATGTATATTATATTGTGTTCCAGTCTCTTTTTCAATGTCTCATTTTACAGACTTTACTTACATATACAAAACTGGCCACAGTGATGCAGCTGTTAGCGTTGTTGCCTTACAGCAAGAGGTCCGCCCGATTGATTCTCATCTGGAGCACCTTCTGTGTGGTGTCTTCATGTCCTTCCTGTGGTTGAGTGACATTTAAAGACATGCAGGTAGGTGCGTGTGTGAATGGGTGTGCCTTCTTTGAAGGTTGGTAGTCAGGCTGGTACCTCGGCACTGTAAAAAAAATCTACTGCCAATCATTAGCGGACCAGAGTTCCACTGTAGTGACCCCTAACTGGGAAAAGCCGAAAGACATTACTTTTTACTTATAGGTTCATAGGTTCATAGGCTCATACTAGGCTATCTGCCCTGGGGTATTTATAAGCCTAGCCCAATTGTGTTTGGCTTATGCCACCCTTGATTTGAGTATACTGTGCCCTTTTTAAAGTTTAGTTTACTGTGCCTCTGTCTAATAGTGACACGGAAGTAATCCCCGGGACAAACTAACGATCCCCCATCCACTCATCAAGATTCTTCTTGAAGAGAGTCAGTGAGGTGCTCTGCCTAACATGAATTGGAATTCTATTCCAGAGCGAAGGGAGCCTCTGGGTTATGAATCTGTCCCTCCAGCATGTTCTATTTATTTCTGTGCTGAGGTTCAAGTCCTTCGAGCACGTGGCTCTAAGGGATTTAGATTTACTGAGGTGGAGCATGTCCATTAATTCTGGGTTGGACATAGCTTTATATGTCAGGCATAGATCACCTCAAAGTAGGCGGTATGCAACAGAGTAGAGCTGGAGTTTTTCAACTGAGCAGCATATGGCATCTGTTTGAGTCCCTTGATCCTTCTGGTGAGGTACTTTTGGGGTCTTTCTAATTGCTGCAGGTGTCGGGTAAGGTACATCCCAAAGGGGGCATTGTATTCTATGATGGGCCTGATGAGGGATGAATAAAAGGGCACAATTACCTCTCTTGCTCTAGGTGTGAATCCTTTCATGATGAGGTGCGCTATGTAGAAGGTCTTTCTAACCACTTTGGCAATGTGTTTGTCAAAGGAGAGATTGCTATCAACTTGGGTCCCCAGATCCCTAATTACTTTCTCTGTACTTAATGGGTTACCACCTATGTGGTAATTTGTGGGCACATTGTTTTTGCCAAAGGGTATGACTATACACTTTTTGGCATTTAGCTTTAGACCATGGCTCTGGCACCAGTTATCCGTCTCTGCAAGACCTTTTTGAAGGATGTTTGTGTCAGCTGGAGAGTCGATTATGGCACCCAGTTTGAAGTCATCTGCGAACTTGGTGAGCCATAGTCCTCCCACGTTGGCCTGTACCTCAGAAAAGTAAATACCGAACAAGAGAGGTCTCAGGGCAGAACCTTGTGGGATGCCACTTGTGACCGGTTTCGAGTCTGACATGGCCCCAGCAACTCTGACTCTGTGGGTTCTGTCTTTGAGCCAGTTTGCAACCCATCTTGTGACATAGGGGTTTATATTTAAGCTGGATAGCTTATCTATGATGCCCGAGTGGGGTATTGTGTCAAATTCCTTTGCAAAGTCCAGATAGGCTGTGTGGACTATCTTCCCTTCATCTATGGCCTTGGTGACTGTTTCAAAGAAGTCGACCAGGTTCAAAAGGCAGGATCTGCCCTTGACGAAGCCAAATTGGGTAGGATCTAGTGTCTGTAGGTCTCCAATGTCTTTGTTTATGAGTTCCATGATGATCCTCTCCATAGCCTTGCAGACTAGGCTAGTCAGGCTTATGGGGCGATAGTTTCCAGGGTCCACAGAGGTGCCACCTTTGTAGAGTGGGACCACTGTTGCTGTACGCCATTCTTTGGGCACATATCCTGTAGTGAGGCTGAGATTGTACAGCAGTTTTACTTGAGGGATTAGTTCTTCTTGGAGTTCATGTAGGATGCAACCCGGGATGCCATCTGGTCCCATGGAAGCAGTGTTTTTTGCTTTGGAGAGGGCGGCCTTCACCTGAGCATCAGAGATGTTTGGGAGGCTGCACTCTGCCGGGATAGATACTTGCTCTTTTGGGGGGGGGGTGGAGAAGTTTGCACTGAACCTGTCTGCCAGGATATTGGCAATGTCTGTGGGTTCAGTGTATTTTTTGTCGTTTAGAATCAACTCAGAACAAGTCTGGGAGTTGCATCCCAGGTTCCTAACATAACTGAAAAAGCCTTATGATTGTCTTTAGTGTCCTGAGCAATTTTTCTCTCTAAGCTGGCCTTGGAGGATTTTATGAGGGATCATAATTTTTTGCTAGTACTGATCAGACATGCCTTCCCTTTTAGGGATTTTGCTCTATCATGTAGTAGCTTCCTCCTTCTGTTGTACAGTTTATTTATGGCTGGAGTCCACCAGACTGGACACCTGCCTTTGGATGATTGGGTCTTGATTTTGTTTGGGATAGAATGATCCATGCATTCCTGGAGATGTCCGTAGAATGCATTTATATAGGATTCTGCAGTTTGGGCCGTAGTTTCCACTGGCTCTGGGGCCTTGAAGGATTCCACTTCAGTTTTGAGAAGTGTGAAGTTCGCTTTTGAAAAGTTTTTCACTGTGGTTTTCTGGGCTGGGGGTGGGGTCGGGATGTGGATATCCAGTGAAATTAATTTATGGTCTGATCTTACCAATGAGGGATATACTTCTAGTATGGAGCATAGAGTCCCCATGTTGGTAATGATCAGGTCTAGTATATTTTCCCCTCTTGTGGGAGTGGTGACTAGTTGTTCCATGGCATTTGAGTTTATAAATTCCAGGAACCTTTGGGCTAAGGTGCTGGGGCTTGAGTAATGCTCCCAGTCTATGTTTGGGTAGTTGAAGTCGCCCAATCTAATGGTGTTCGGAGAGATCTTTATGTTCTCCAATGTTTTCAGGAAAGCCGAGTGGGATTCCGGACTTTGAGAGGGTGGTCTGTAGGATGCTATAAACTGAAAAGCAGTCTTGTCCACTGTCAGTTGCACATGGATGGTCTCCGATACTTCATGCAATGCCACTAACCTGGAGGTGTGGATATCCTTGATAAATATGGAAACTCACCCTCCTTTTGTGGTTTGGTCCAGGTTTGGGGGCCGAAGCATGATATGAGGTATAACCTGGTAGTGCTGGGGTGCTCTCTGGAGCCTTGAACCAGGTTTCTGTCACTGCACAGATATTGATGTTCTCCATACTGAGGAGAGCTTTGAGTGCATGCATCTTGAGGTTAAGAATTCTGGCGTTTAGAAGCATTACCCTTAGTTTCTTGTTCCTTGTGTGCTGTCTATGGAGGTGGGTTTGACTTTTGAGCCTTGCCTAAAAAAGGCACTATGGGGGTGGCAAGAGCCTTTGCCAATATCTGAAAGCCCAGGGGTGACAGGTGCAAGCCGTCCCTAGCGAAGCAACGTGGCTTGTCGAGCATGTCATCCCAGGCTGACAGACACTGGATCCCCTTTGAATGACACCAAAATTTTAGCCAATTGTTAAATTCGATCATTTTGTCTTTATACTGTGGCATCATTCTAGGTGAGGGTAAGATGCTGCTCAAGGTCAGGGTCATATCAGCCTGGGCTACATGATCATGTAGTAGAGGGAGGTACGTTTCAGGTCATTCACGCCAGTATGTACAATGACTGAGTCATATTTGTATTTGCTTTGGAGTGACCTGAGTGCTTGCATTATGTGGCAGATCCTAGCGCCTGGCAGGCAGCTCACTGTGACCTTCTCTTTATTCAGCCTGGTGAGTGGGACGTCAGTGTGTCTGACAATAGAGTCACCTATTACAAGAGTATCAGGTGTGTTATTCAGCCTTAAGGGCTGTGACTGCTTGGCACACAGACTTTGTGTGCTATGTGTTGCATGTGTTTTGTTTTGGGGTAGCGTTTTCTTGGTTGTCTGCTTTGGAGGTCTCTGTTTCTTAGGTAGATTTTTATATAGAGCCTCCGAGTATGTTTTTGGGTTTTTATGTGTTTGGTTCGCTGTTGTGGTGGGACTATGTGATACTGGAATTGTGTTGTGTGAGGTTACCTTCTCGTCCTGACTGGTTACACCAGTTTTGAGATGAGAGAGCTCAGCTTCCAGTTTGGTTGCATCTCTCACATATATTCAAACCTGATTGGAGGAGGAGAGGGTTGTCCGTGTACATGAGACAATTGTAACATTGCCTCAAAATTCCCAGATTCACCAGCTGGACTGGAGAGGAAACCATTGACTGACCTTTGGACATGCTAGAGTAATATAGGGAAACTGAATTAAAACGGACCAATAGGGGACAAGGTAATCGTAGAGAGTATAAGAGTAAGTAGTGCTTATGGTTTATTATTGCTAACTTGTAAAATTACTTATTTGGACCAGTGAGGGGCCTTAGAATGAGAATATGGTGTTTACTTTGAGAGATAGAGCAGTTCTAAGGGAAAAAGTGAAGAGCAGACTTCGTGGAGCCAGGAATAGTTTAAACCCAATTAGGCAGCGCTGCCCGATGTTGCACTATGCGCAAAAACGCTCAAAACCGCACAAAAGAGGGTTTTAAGAGAGATATCAAGGAGTTAGGAATTGACCCAAAATGGCCAATAAAACTACAGTTTGGCCAATATACAAAACTATGATTGAATTAGACCTTCCCTTCTTTGCTACCATGAAGACACAGCCTCATTTCTCTGGATAATATGCTATTTGTCACTTCCAGCAAAGCTAACATTTGCATTTCAGCAAAACACTTTCCCTCGTCCTGCCCTCACCTACAGCTCTTCAACAAAATCAGTGACCCAAGGTTAGGGTTGCCGCCTTTCGTCATGGCTAAAACCAGAGTAAAGCCACACCTCCCATATCACCATTAACCCTACCTGTCCCACCCCCCTCTCCCACCCACATTCTGCCCATTTTGTGTCATCACGATGACATAACCCGGCGTGGAACACCCTCTTTTTCCGTTCCTGCTACTTGCTTTCGGCTGATTTACTATGCTTTTCTGTAAAAACACATAGTAAATCAGCTGATTTACAAACTCCAATAGTCTGTTTCCTTTTTGAAACAGAATACCGGAGTTTGTACAGTGTTTTCCGGACTACTGGAGAATCAGTTTGATTTCTGGATAGTCCAAAAAAAAACGAAGGGGTGGCGACCCTACCTAATGTGTAAAAATTTAGCTTCAGTAGTTATATTCCTGGTAACATTTATAAAATTCCTACATAAAATCTGTTTCAGTAGTTATTTTTTTCTGTAAAATAAGTTTCCTGATTTTACCCTAAATTCTTGATTTATTAACCTCCAAAATGTTTAATTTCGTCTTTCTTTTATAATCAAACTAGCAAATTACAGCTAAGATCTCCCAAAAGCATATTATTATTCATATTACAATATTCATACAGCTATTCAAAAGTTTCTAAGCTAATTCTTCCACCTGATAAGACATTTCTGTGAATAATTTGCAGCACCTCCTGTTTTTACGATAACAATCCATAAATAGCATCTTCCTTTTCTCAATAATACCATACTATGTTAGCTTTACATCATTCAAAAAATCTATTAAGCCAAATGCTCCAAATATTCTTCTATACAGAAGAATACTATCCACTTTCCATCCTCCCTTTACCCTAATATCTCTTTCTCTTGCTTACAAAACATGTAATATCTGTCTGAATTCCTTTATCCACTCTATCTCTGTTTCTCTTCTGTTAGTTTAATACTGGTATTATTTAAAGATAGCTTCATCCTACAATTCTATTCCTTTTTTCCTACTTTTTTCTTTTCAGTACTGTCAGTACTTTTCAGTACTTTTCAGGTACCTTTTACACTCCTGTCTTTTACTCTTTTCACCAGATGTAGAACTTTTTGGTATGTTCCTCATAACCTGGTCTTTAAACTGCCTCCAGCTGTTTCCCATGATCTACATGCCTCCACAATCAGGAACCCTCAGTTGTTACTTCCAGATTGCCTGGATGTAACCATTCAATGGTTGGGATCCTTGTCTCCTCAGGGAGTGGATCTTATTCTGACTCAGTGTTAGGACTGGGGAGTGAGAGATCTTAAAGTTGAGTTGTTTGCATGTAGTTGGGAGCCATAATTCTTGCACCAGCTAGTTACACTGACAATAGGCATGGGAGTGGCTTAT
Organism: Protopterus annectens; assembly: GCF_019279795.1. Classification (NCBI taxonomy): domain Eukaryota; kingdom Metazoa; phylum Chordata; order Ceratodontiformes; family Protopteridae; genus Protopterus; species Protopterus annectens. The sequence continues at coordinate 707,132,758 of NC_056726.1, forward strand.
GCAATGACATCCATCCCATGCTTAACCTGAGGTTTCTGTCTCCCTGGACCAATATATACAAAATATATATGCAAAATAGTGTGTGTGTGTGTGTGTGTGTGTGTGTGTGTGTGTGTGTGTGTGTGTGTGTGTGTGTGTGTGTGTGTGTGTGTGTGTGTCTATACATATATATATATATATAAATATATATATATATATATATATATATATATATATATATATATATATATATATATATTTATGTATACATACACACAAATATATATCTGAAGAAATCCTGCCAGTGTGTGGAAACCTATCACCAGGCTGTGCATATCCATAGGCAAACCATCTAAGAAAGTACAAGAGTAGGACACAGTTACCATTTACACAGGTGAGGAAATGACCTGCCTCTACCGGGAAGTGTACTGGTTGAACCAGCATCCTAACTAAAACTCTGTGATCTAAAGCAATGTGGCTCTGCGCTTATTGTCACAGTTAAACAGTTTCTTTGTTTTAAGTTTGTTGTAGCAGTTTGTGTTAATGGTGAGCGAGATTGGAACGTCACCTCAAGGCTCACTGTTTACTCAGGAAGAGCTGAACAATAGTGCCAACAATAATAATAAGGCTGCATCTGGAGAGGCGAACGCCGTCGGTAATCTTACAGCCCTTATTCAAATTTTATTGGGCCAGGTTGATAGTCTCACTCAAAGAATGGATGCTATTTCAAATACTGGTAATATTGCCGCTTCAACAAGCAACTTTGGCAATGAAACCAGTCAACGTGCTTTAGCAGAGCTGAACCGCTCTTTAGCTGCCGTATTCAATATTGCAGCACCTAGTGACATCCAAGCCGGCGCAGGCTTGCTATCCAGTGATATCCAACCTAACCAACGGACAGGAGTCCAAAAGAATATCAACTGCAATGGCGGTAATAACACTCAGGATGCAGAAATTAGTTCTGCCCCTACTATTGGGAATTTTTTAAATAATAACAACTTTTTGGTGACAATATTGTGAATGACACTCCTCATGAAGAGGTCTCGATGGTGAGTAACATTACCAAACTAATCAATGACTTTGATCACAAATGATTTCATTGTAGGAAGTTACAGTTAGAAACAGCCTACTTGGAGGAATGTTTAGGGAACAAATTTATCCCTAAAGGTCTCCGGCAATGGCATTATCCTGTAGGCTTGCTTGAAGGCTCACAATTCCATTGTGAACTCTTGAACCTATTTGACAAACAAGGGTTCGAGTTCATAACTTTACTTATCAACCAATACAAATCTGAAGTGTGCAATCTAAAAAGTGAGCTGGAAGTACTCAAATACACAATTAAATCTAGCAGTGAATTCCTTCGTTGTAAGTATGATTATGTTCAGATTTTCACCAGCATTGAAGCCACTATGGCAAAAATGCTGGGTATCAAAAAGAAAACAATTGCAAGAGATTTACATGAGTACGCTAACAACAGGGCATACCCTCATCCACCTTTTATCTCTCAGTCTGTCAATACTAATGGGGTTCTCTTAGAACCCACTGAAAATACTCAAGAGGATAATCTTAACCCCCACAATGGAGAACCCATTACCAATACAGAACAAGCACAACCCCTTCATAGAAGTGAGAGAATAAATAACAACAACAACAATAAAGCTTATAATAGTAATTCTCACACCCAATATCAGGATGCTGGTTATGATAATAACCAACCAGGTACAAGTCACCAACAGGGTTTTCCAAGGAACCAGAATGGTCACCACGTGAATCCGAAGATGAACAGGAATCAGGATCATACGCGGAACAGACGGAACCAACGCAGGAGATAACTCAACCTCCTTCTATAAATCCCCAAATACTTTCAAGCTCAGAAGGGGATTTTAAAATTTACAACTATACTATTTTAGATAGACCCCAGGACATTGACGTTTGTTCCGGACACTAATATGGATCTTGTAAAAACTATAACTGATCTGAAACTGTTTGTCTGTAAATTGAATTTAAATGCCATAATGGGGGCGAATTCTACCCTTACTAATTCACTTAGGGTTTCAAGTCTTTTCAATCCACCTCTACATTCAAACCTAAATTCTTTTGAAAAGGTGTGTGAGATTGACCTAAGGGCTATTGGTACCAATAATTCAACTAATAGGAATGTTAATATTAACATCAACAGAAACCAACGTAACTTCATCAATCTACTACGTGAGTGTAACATAAGGGTCATGAAACCAGATAAAGGGGGTGGGCTTGTCTTTATGGATCAAAACACCTATGTTGAAAACATGAAAAGACATCTTACTACCAGGGCTTACACACTAGTTAGTGTAAATGAGGTAAATGTTGCAAACAAAAGAATTAAGTGTATTTTGGATGACCTCTTTCTGGAAGGTACTATTGATATCAATTTGCATAACTATTTGACCATGATAGCCCCTAGAACACCAGCCTTATTTGGTGCACCTAAAATCCATAAGAAGATCAATGACCCCCCTTTTAGACCGATAGTTGACGGGCATGGCTCTATTACCTATGGATGCTCTAACTATGTAGATAGTATTCTAAGACCCTTAGTTGAACAGGATTCTCAAATTTGTAAGGACTCTTAGAGTTTCCTAGATGAGGTAAGCAAAATCCCTTTCCATCAAGAATATTATTTTCTTACAATAGATGTTAGGGACCTCTATACTGTTATACCTCAAAGTGTAGGTCTTGAATGGATTAGAGAATTTATGGTATTGAGACACGTAAGTGATAACACCATTTACTTAGTCGAAACTTTGCTGGAGATTGTCTTAACTAACAATTACATGTTGTTTGATGGGCAAATATATCTCCAGAAGACCGGGGTGGCCATGGGGTCACCCTGTGGAGGGAGTTTTGCCAATTGTATAATGGCCCACTGGGAGAAGACCCTGCTGTTTAAAAACAATCTGTTTCAGAACAATGTCGCTTGGTACACTCATTACCAAGACGACATGTTCTTGGTTTGGAAAGGTCCCAGTGCTCTAGTTCCGGATTTCATTACTACCATTTCTTCTATGACTGATTTTTTTGAATTTACTTATAATTTACATGAGAACAATATTAATTTTTTAGATATTAATTTGTTCAAAGACAAGTCAAACTCCAGATACAAAAGTACTATATATAGGAAACCTACTTATTCCAATTCTTTCCTGCACTTTATTAGTTGTCACCCTTACCTTCAAAAAAGAGCCGTTGTTAAGGGTCAGATGGTAAGAGCAGCTAGGATGGTCTCTGACAAGACAGACTTTTTTCATGAATGTGAACTCTTGGGATCAATGTTCATCAACAGAGGTTACCCTTCATCTATGGTGGCAAAAATTTCTGCCGAAGTCACCTATAAGTGCCATATAGGCCACTTTAAACCACTTCTGCTTAGTGATACTCTTCACACTAGTGACAAAGTTGATATTTAACGTCATAGATTTACAGAGAGTGAAGTACAAAGTTCATATTAGTTTCCTGTGTACATACAGTCTTGATTATTTCTTAATAAGAGACATCTTAAACAAAAATTGGGCCCTAATAATTGAAGACAGTGGGCTAAAGAAATTGTTGAGGACAAGCCTAAAATAACTTACAGGAAAGGTGCCAACCTTAAAGCACTTTTAGAAAGTTCGAATAAGGTCTCACAAATTAGGATTAAAGGCATGTTTAGATGTGGGGCATGTCAACAGTGTAGACATCTAAGTACTGAGTGTCAGGTTAACATTAAAGGTAGGATATATCAAATTTATGGCAAGTATAACTGTGAGACCAAAGGAGTGGTCTATTCAGCTTGTTGCCAAGGATGTGCTGCTTTTTACATAACTAAAACTGAAAGAAAGATTAAGCAGCGCATCTATGAGCACCAGTATGCCATTAGCAAGAATGACACTACTAATGCCCTTGCAAGGCACATTATAGAGTTCCAGGTACACAAGTTTAAATTTGCCATATTAAAACACAAAAAAATTGACCAGAGAGGTGGACCCTGGCAATTAAAATTAGAAATGGAAGAACTCTTTTGGCATATCACAACTGCAGCTTATCTACCTCCAGGGCTTAATGAATATGTTTCTGTTAAATGCATTCTTAAATATCTTGCCCTAAGGAGGTAGTTGTTCTGTTCTGTCTACAGCTTTGTTAGTTTTTATTTTAAGCTTTCTCCTATTTATTTATATAGGAATGTGTTAGCTTGCAATATATTATTTTTATATACTCCTAGTACACCATCTTAATGATAGTAATTAGCATTTAATTTTAATTTAAATATCAAATAGTCATTTTTGGATATATTATTAATCCTTATAAGCTTTTTAACTATACAGTTCAGAAGTATTATTTCAGGTTATACTATGAACATTGACATTGATATCAGATTTTTTCGATTCATAATGTTGTAGTATTAATATATAGTCACAAAACATTTAAGTGAATGTTTGCATTGCATAGCTCTAAATTTTAGGATTTAGAGATGAATTTAAACAAGCCGTTGACTTGTTATGTTTTTTTTTTGTATACTTGGAAATTTGTGTTCACGTTTCTCTTTTAAGAATACTCACAGTGTTATGCTTATTTTAATTGAATGATTGGCTTGATACAGCTTTGTATAAAATGCTGCTTAATTGGCCTTTGGTTTTGTCTGAAGAAGGAGAGGTATTGTCCGCTCCAAAAGTACTAATTAAATAGTCAGTTTTAATTTTTTATCGCTCCGTCTCATTCTCGCTACTGTTGTGTTTTAATCAGTTTCTTTGTTTTAAGTTTGTTGCAGCAGCTTATTGTCACATAGATTCAGCCCTGAGGGCACAATGGTTAAGCTACCTTGGGCTTTTCTCATTATTGTTTTTGAATCACTCAATTTGCATGACAAGAAAACCTGATAAACATTGTAGAGATTTCTACACAATAGTGTGCATGTGCCTGAGTACCGTCAGATAGCTCCATACATGTGTGGGCAGCCAATTATTTTAGGGATGAGATAACTGTCATCCCATATCTAACTATAATCAGATGGTGACACTGTATGGTATGCATTCTCAACACCATCCACAGAGATGGAGGGCTGCTGTATTACCCATTTTAAAGTGCATTTGGAATTATAAAAATACAGTACCTATATTTTCTGTATTTGCAATCCATCAAACAAATGTGGTACCCATTGATGTCCAATGTTTTGCAGAAGCTGAGAAATACCAGAACTGCTATTGGCTGTAGTTTTCACCTATTTTCATCATTATTAGTTTGCTGTACATCTCAGAACTTAAAATAGGATTCACTGCCCTTTATCACCGGCGATTGATATAGGCATGATTGAGTAGCATGTTTACTTTGTTTATTACAGCAATATCTTTCAACAGGTACACATTGGTCTGCTTAAAAATCCCTAGCGATTAATCTTCTTATCTGTAATGCTGCATGTCAGGGTGGCTGTTGTTGTTGTATGCCTCCCCGCCTCTGATATATATATATATATATATATATATATATATATATATATATATATATATATATATATATATATATATATATATATATATATATATATATATATATATATATGTATATATATATATAGGGTCTACTTTAGGACCTCGAAAGCTTAATAGCTCAAATGCATATGGATCAAACCATATGCATTGAACTATTAAATGATCGATGTCTAAAAAAAAAAAAACACAAAAAAATTTAAACTAGTGTAGGCAGGGAGCCAAGCCCCCTGCACCCCCCACACCCCACTACTTAAATATACCAACTCTGAGATCGCACTACATTGAAGTAAATGGAAATCTCCACCTACGGAGAATTCCGTTTACATTTTCGATGTTTTGCGCTTTTGGTGTACTCGTGTCGAGAATATCATATTTGATATTCTTGGACTTCCAGCACATAAAGTAGACCCATATATATGTATGTGTGTGTATATACCCACTACTGCACAACCTCCAAGATGGTATACATAATTAACATGGGGTGTGAGGGGGGTGAAACACAAAATGTCAACAAATCTAACCACATTCAAAACCAATGTTTTTGCAGGGTGGCAAGCCCCACTGGGCCCTCCATTCTTTTAACGGTCGCTGAAGGTGGTTTCCATTTTTTTTTTAATTCTCTGAAACTGTCTTTGATTAATCAACATGAATCCGATTCCCCTTTTGGAACTGGGGATAGGGCTCTTTAATTCCCTATTAGCATATACTGAATGAGGGCTGGGAGAACCCCAGGCTTTGGACCTAAGTATGAAGTATCTGCTTGGTGTAGCTTGTTCCTCTATGCCCATGTCCTTTTACTATGCCAGTACTACAAAATTTATAAAATAATTAGCCATCAATCCCAGGGGTGCATCTTTACGGTGGTAAGAAATCCTTCCTGTAGTATGTCTGTTTTCGCTCTGCTGCTGTGGTCTTTTGCTAGAAGGTTCATAATCATCGTACTTATGCTTATGCAAAATGTAACTCACCACTTCATCCTCCTGTAGATGATAATTTATCCACCAAAACTGCTGTTGTTAATCAACAGATTAATTGTGATGAGCCTCTCTCTCTTTAGTATATGGCATTTCTCCTCCCTTTTGACTTTTTAAACCTGATCTGCTCACCTTCTCAGGATATATTAATATAACAAAGATAGAAAATAAGAATATTACACATTTTACTGAAGCAACTACACTGAAATTCAGAATGATTATGTGCATATCATTAACCAGATTTATAACAGTAACACACAGTGAAACATAAAAGCACATAACATACTCTAAGCAAACAGGTAGTTTATGACAAAAATAGATACATAGTATTTCTACAAGACTACGTAAAATCAAGTTACAGGCCCAGTTTCTCCATAGCATTGTCTGATTAAGTGACTCAGAGTTGCACAATAAGCAAAGGAGACTGAGAGAACTGAATCCCAGACTGCCAGTTGTCAGAATAATTAAATGGGATTCAGAATGAGAATATGAAATATAAATACTGCATGGATAACTCAAAATTCAAAAAAATGTGAGTGGAGTTTATTGGCCAGCAAGTGGCATTTGAGTGACCTACATAACTCATTTAGGCTCAGACCAAAAAAGGTATGTGGAATTGCTTTGGCTAGTCTTAAAAAGGCTTACCTGGTTTATTTCCTAATAACAACTTATGAACAGTGGTTAATGCTAAAGCAATTTAATAGTTTATTCTTCTAGAAGTCAGAATATGCCTCTTACATCTTTTGATCATTACTTTAAAGAGCGTTCATCTGATGCATACTTAAAATGAGAACATAGTCACTAGTTTTAATACAATTCATGACTGAACCCCGTTTTGACTATGAAATGATGAGTGATCTGTTTAGCAGCTCCTTGTTACCGTAATTCTGTCAAAAGGTACTGCTTTAAGTTTGTTTTGACTATTTTTCCTATTAAGGGAACAGACTCAGACAATGATAACAATTTGTTCAGTTACCAAATCAGTCTGTCTGCTGTACACAGTACTTTTTGGAAGACACCAATAGTAATTGAAAGGGCTGACTGACTGGTGTGTAAGTAGAAGACCTCCAAAGCTGGACAAAGCTGTACTGGAATTGCAAAACTAACTGCAGCATATAACATTGAACCCATTGCATCAATGCTACCTTCCCTCAAAATGTAGGATGTTCCCTATACATTATGCTATGCATAGGTATGGTCTGCACCTGTCTCCTCTAGCCTTCTGGATACTGACAAAGGCTTTAGCCATACTTAGAGTGCCTTTCTTAGGCATTGTCAAAGTAACCAATCTCCCAACATAATAAATTGTTTTCTTGATAAGCTCAAGATACTGCTTCTCATTGCTGGGAGTCTAAACAAAAAACTGCACTCCCTGGAAGCACTACTCACCTTGGAAAATGCTGACATCTGTGCAGTCACTGAGACATGGTTCAAAGCCATGGATAGCACCGTGGCTATACAAGGTTACAATGCCTTTCATACATTCAGACCACCAACTGAGCATGGACGAACCAAAGGAGGAGGAGCTGTATCCATCTTCATAAAGGATAAGTACCCCTCAAAACTGGTCAGACAGTACGACCCTCTCGACCTACTCCATGTCCAATTAACCATAGGCAAAAATCTCCTGCCACAGCATCACTGTCTTTAAGTCCTCACCATTAACCATGAAAAACATGCCACATACCAGGTCTTACAGGAATCACTCACCATGCAGCTCAATACCTAACATATGAGTGATTTTAACTATGCTGCCATTGACTGGGGAACATACATGCCCACTACCATGCAGACTCAGAGGTTCTTTGACTTTATCAATGCAAATACACAGGAACACCTGGTTGGGACATCCACAAAGGGCTGAAATGACATATTACTCACTAACACTGGGAAGCCTTGGCCCTCCTCCCATGTATTGTCCTCTTTGGTAAGATCAGACCTCAAAATGGTCTACTTTGAAGTAAATATAATGTCAGTTACTGCATCAAGCTCAAAAATGCTAAAGAATTTCTCCAAGACAAATCATCTCCTACTAAGTGATGGCATAAGAAATTTCAAAGCTCCCTCAAATCCAGAAAACATAGAAACATATGCAGAGGTGGAGACCAGTAACTTGTATAGCCTCTTAAGCAGTTATACAGAATCTGTAGTACTAGAATGGTTTAAACTCAGGTCCTGCTGGAAAACAAGTCACCCTGGTGGATCCATGGTATGAACAGGCTATGTAACAAAAGAAAGAAACATGTATCCAAACATAAGCAGGAACAGGCTCAGTAGAAGAATAAATCCCTTATTAGTCGAACCAAACAAATCAGAGGTCTGATCAAGTCCTCAAAAGCAAATTATGAAGCAAAAATAGCCTCCCTAGCCAAGAAAAATCATAAAGCATTTTTTTAACTACATTGGAACTCTTAATAGGGAATACCCAGCTAAGCAGAGAGGTGGTTGTGGATGGCACCACCCATACTCAGCTGGAGGAAATAGCCAACCTGCTAGCTGACAGATTTGGATTGAACTTCACCCCCCCTTTTCCCCACTTATCATCCACCAAAGTATACTTGCCACCATTCCTCAGTCTATTATCTCAAGAGAGCAGATCATCTCTGGGATCTCTAAGGCTAAAAACATGGAATCAATGGGCCAAGACAACGTCCCAGGTTGCTTTTTAAATAACTTAAAACATGATCTAGGAGACTAACTTGGATCCCTATTTAACCTCAGCTTGCAGACAAGCTAGGCTCCAGCAGAATGGAGGACAGCAATAGTCATCCCTCTGCACAAGGAACCAAGCCAGGGAATTATAGACCCATAAGCCTAACTAGCCTCATCTGTAACGCCATGGAAAGAATCAACACGGACCTTGTCAACAAGGACATAGGTAATCTGCAGACTCTGGACCTAACCCAGTTCAGATTTGTTATGGGTAGATCATGTCTTTTAAATTGGTTGACTTTTTTGAGAAGGTCATGAAGGCCAGGGATGAAGGGAAGATTTTTTTGCATACCACTTATCTTGACCTGGCCAAGGCATTTGATACAATTCTCCACTGAGGTATTATAGAGAAACTTTCTGAACTGGGCATAAGTTCCTTTGTCACCAGGGTGCTAGCCAAATGACTCACCTACAGAATGCATACTGTCAAAGTGGGTGAATTTACGTCTAGCCAGAGGCCAGTCACCAGCAGTGTACCACAGGCTTCTGTTGTAGCCCCACTCCTCTTCAGTATTTATTTCTCAGAAGTCAACGCAAACATAGACAGCCTTTGATTGACTAAGTTCACGGATGACTGCAAATTGGGGGCAATCACTAAATCCTTGAACCATACTGATATAACACTGAAAGGATTAATGCAGAAAATGATTCATTCCACAGCCAGGGATTGAAACTAAATGCAAAAAAGTGCATAATTATTCCATTTGGGAAAGCAAATACCCCAGCTAATTACAATATAGACAACATCCCCCTAAGAGTAGACCCAGTGGGATGCGACCTGGATACTCAGGTTGATAATAATTTGAACTTCGACCACCATGTGTTTACAGTGGTGAAAAAGCCCTTCTATGCAGCACAACTCATAAGTAAGGGCATGGCATCCAGATAAAAGGACATTATTATTCCATTGCACTTGGCCCTTAGCAGACCCATAACTGAGTACAATGCACCCCTTTGCATGTACCTCACCAGACATTTGCAACAGCTGGTGTGGCCCCAGAGGTTTTTCACAAGGAAGATATGGGGTATAAAGAATAAGTTCTACTCAAAAAGATTGAAAGTCCTATCACTGTATTGTGTCGCCTGCAGACTACTAAGGGGAGGTCTGTGACTGGCCAACAGGGCAGTCTCCAATCCTGCCCTGATGGAAATGTTACACATTCATAGATCAAACTGTATGAGGGTCACTCATTCCACTCATCTTAATCTGGCCTCTGCCAAGAATATATCATGTTGGAGAGATAGATATGTCTCTCAGAGGCTACCCCTTCTCTGGCACAAGTTTCCCATTCACATGAAGCAGATCCTCTCCTTGACCCTCTTCAAGTTCAACCTACATCAGTGGATGGGTAATTGTAAATGTACTCCTCGTGTGTCATCCTTGTCCTTCATGGACAG